>NC_056744.1:1191603354-1191780854 GCF_019279795.1 Protopterus annectens
CACACACACACACACACACACACACACACTCACTCCTGGTACAGTCTGGCACAGCTGTGACACCTATGGGCCTATTAGGGCAGACCTTACGGTAGTTCTGCCTGCCACAATCCATCTCTTTTACTGGTACTGTGTGGCCCATAACAAAGGGTGACAAATCCTACTGTGTGATGGGCCTAGTAGCACAATGGTCACTTGTCCAAGATCAGGGTTATTGGATTGTCACCAAGTGCATATGCATGTAAGAGTTGAGTTACTGCTATACAGACCACACACAATGACAAAGTGTAACAATATGTGATGGCAAGTGATGAAGGAACAGGTCTATATACTATCACTGCAGTACCTACACAGTTCAGACTCACAGGGATTCATTTCAGACAACATTGCAAGACAGTCTGAAATACATACAGGAAACATGTAATGTACTAGGTGCATAGCCTCATAAGATTATACCAGGCTGTTGGCCCTGATCACAAGCCTGACCCAGACTTTAACCCACATCCCTTCAAAGCCAGCACCTGTTTCCCATGTCCAACTGGGACACAAGTGGGATCCCAGGGGTGTCTCATTTGTTTCCCTTGCAGTCATCCAGCTTCTTCTTCAAGAGGGCTATACACATACTCTGCTAGACATGGGGAGGGAGTGTATTTTACAGACAGTGTATTGTGTGGGACATCACACTATCCCAGCAACAAGTACTATACATATCACAGACCAGGTGAGGGCTTTGCGTGCATGATGCATGAGTGGAGTATGTCTTACAGATATGCAGAAACACCTGCAAGCCTGGTTTGGAAATGACCTTGTATGCCAGACACAGGTCACCTATGATCAGTCTGTATGAGACTGAGTACAGGGACAGGGCTTACAGCCTACCTGTATAGGATAGGTGTTGCAGACCCTGGATTTGCCTGGTCAGGAACCTCTGTGGTCTCTGCAACTGCTGCATGTGCTTGGCAAGGTACATGCCAAAGGAGCCACTGTATTTGGTTATGCGTCTGATAAGGGTGGAGTACAGGGATGTTGTGGCCTCCTGGTTCCTGGATGACATACCCGTATTTGTGAGGTGGGCCATGTAGACAGCCTTCCATACAATGGTGCCCACACTGTGGGGAACTGTCAGGTTGCTACCAACCTTGGTTCAGAATTTGCCTCACACCTGATTGCATGCTCAGTACATTATTACTGTCATAATTAATGCAGATGACATCTGCCACAGCAAGGAGAATGAATGCATCTCCTGGCATTCAGTTTGTGGCAATCCTTCTTGCACCAGTCATTAACTGCGTGAGGTCCTCTTGGGGGATGCTCACATCAGTAGGGGAATGTCAGACAGTGGCCAGCTTGCAAGCATCTGTAAACCTGGTCAGCCACAGACCACTGCTTTTGTCCTGTATCTCAAATAAATATATTTCAAATAGTAGAGGCTGCCAGACCGATCCTTGGGGTACATCTCTTTGGAAGACTATACCACTAGAGGTGGGTTCCACTACTTTGACTGAGTGGGTAAAATCATTGAGTGAGTTAGCTATCCATCTGGTAACATACAGGTTGATGCCTAGCTGTGTAGGCATATGCATCCTGGTCAACTGGGGATTATTGTGAGAGAATTGGACTAGGTGAAGGTAGGCATTATTCATCATCTTCCCCTTGTCCTTGTGTTTGTTGACCACTTTAGAGAAGTCGACCAGGTTTAATAGGCATGATCTCCCTTTGACAGTGCCACACTGTGTGGGCTCAGGCATTTTGAGGTTGCTGATGTCCCTGTTCATAATGTCCTTGATATTGCCTTCCATGCCCTTGCAGAGCAGGCTAGTTAGGCTGATGTGCATATGATCGGCTGGGTTGGTGAATTGCTCTGCCTTTGTGTATAAGGATGACAGTGGCAGTCCTCTGTACAGATGGGATGACACTGGTGCTCATGCTTTGGTTGACTACAGTGCTTAATGGATCTGAGAGCTCATGCCTGAGTTCATGTAGGATGCAGCTAGGGATGGTATCAGGCCTATGAAGACTTCTGTGTGTTGCCTTTGAGAGGGTATTATGGGCCTGCTACCTGATGATGAGGGGAGGAGGGCAGGTACTGTGCATGCACAAGTGTACCATTGGGGGGACGGGGGTGATGTTTACACTTCAGCTGTCTGCAGCAGATTGCCTATATCAATGCCATATGTGTATGTGGTGTTATTGACCACCACTACAGAGCAGATCTGTGTGTTGCCTCTTGGATTGCAGACATATGTGTGGAAGGCCTAGTGATTGGCATTGGTGGATGTGTCCAATTTGCACTCAAAGATAGCCTTAGGGTAATTCACCTGTGACCTTATTTGCTTGTGCAGACCAAGGTGACATTGCTTCCAATAAGGCACCTGTTCTTTCTTGGCCCTGTCCAGCAAGTATTTCCACCTATTATGGCATTTGTGTATTGCTGCTGTCCAACATGGATGTTTATCCTACCTTGAGGGGGATGATGTTGTCCTGTCAGGTATTGCTGAGTCCATACAGCTATGTAGGTGCTCACATAGTATTGTGGTGTGTGTTTGGACACTACTGCTAGTTCTGACTGATGGGGCATTGGCTGTAAAGCTACTTCTACTTGCTCTGAGGAGATTTATAGTCATTTGGGTAAAGTTAATTTTGTTTGACTCTGACAAAGGGGGGAGAGGAGACGGTGACATGAACAATGATGGCTATGTGGTCAAATCTACTAAGGAGGATAACACTGTGGAAGTGCTACAGTGGCTACTTATGTTGGCTAGGACCAGGTACATTATATTTCCACCTGTCATAGGAGTGTTGACTGGCTGATCCACTGCATTGCCATTGACAAAGCCGAGGAATAACTGTGCATTCATGTTCAGGTGGCATAGATGTTGCACACCTTGGTTGAGTAGTTAAAGTCACCAGGAGCAGGGTAGATGATTGAATCCTGACAGATTCCAGCAAGTCCCAATAGGTGTAGTGGGTGTCCATAGTCATGGTTGGAGGCCTGTAGCTAGCTATGATTTGAGTAGGTATTTTGTCAACTGTTAACTGCACTCGGGATGTCTCCTGGGTGTCATATGGTTTGGTCAACCTGGAGGTGTGTATGTGTATGATAATGTTTAACACTCCACCTCCTGTGGCTTTGCGGATCTAACCGTATAATGGGATGAGTAACCTGGCAAGGTTAGTGTGCTCTCCACAGCTGCAAAGCAGGTGTCAGTGACTGCACAAATGTCAGCATCCTACAGGACAAGGTATGCTTGCATTGAAATGGGTTTCATGCTAAGACACCTAGGTCCTGTTACAGCAAGACATCTGCACAATGGCACACATCACTGGTGGGCAAAGCCCGGAAAATAGTGTGACTTTATGAATCTAGCTGAAACAGTGTTGCTTTCACAGGTTTACTCCCAGGATATGGCATCTGATAATCAAATATATGCTATTATGATATGACTTCAGTCTTTAATGGGTTGCTAGTGATGTTCCAGACAATGCACAACTGTATGAGGGATTGACTACAAATATGAGGCAGACATGAGGTCAGTCTGCAAAACTCTGGACAGTTGTCAGGTATGGGCTCAGTATATAACATACAGTTCAACACACACTTCTGCACAGTTGTGCACTATGCACATAGCCTATATAAGTCTCTTACATTTGTAAGACAAGCATATGTATCATAGTAGCATTCATAGGTGACATATGACTATTTACAACATCACAGGTAACTGGTCTAGCAGTGTCACACTCAGTAGTGGACAATAGACATGCCAGTAGTAGTCATACATGAGCTGACCTTTGCTGGGGTGACTCAGGGGCCAGAGATGTGATCCATGTCATCGCAGATAGGGCAAGCAGGAATGGCCATAGGTGCCGGACAGCAGCATGTGAGGCCAGTTGGTCTTTTTGTGACCTAGTGTTTAACTTCCTATTTCACATTATTACATCCCCTCATATGCATTTCATTACAAGCTTACATGAGTGACATACCTGTTATAGTGTTGAAGAGTTTCCTCAAAATAATACAAATGGTTAGGTTTGTGTAGTCACAGTCTGTCTTTGTGTAGATGGGTTCAGACCTGTGTTGCATAGGCAGCAGCTTGTCTTTTGTAGGTAATGTTCATGAGTAGATGATGGCCAGTCTCCCACTTGCTACTTGCATCCAGAGCAGCTGTGTTGTCTTTTCATTAGCCAATGCCACAGTGACACAGTGCTATAATTAAGTCCTTCATGGGAGCCTTGCCCCTTTTCCTTGTTGTGTGGAGGACATTATGGAGGTGTGGGCACCACAGCTTCATGGACGGTAGGTGAAAATACCTCTCAGGACAAGACATGTGAAACAACCAAACAACATGGGGGACAAAGCTCCAGAATTGGGTACAGATTGTAAGTAAGTATTGGTGTTATACACACAGAGGATTGCTAGATTAACAGGGTTTGTCTGGACGTGCATTTTCTGTGTGACTTAACATCTGACAGTGATATGTCTCTGACATATCTCTCAACTGTCCAGATGTCCACAGAGGTTTGCCTGTTATGTTTGGCCTGTTCCTCACACAATTTATGTTTTTGAGAAATCAGTAAGATAATATGTGGATTGTAGTCAATAAATGCTGACATCCATTATTATTTCAGACAACATATCCTTCAGGGATGTTATGTTACAACAAACCCTGTAACACCAGCAACTGTTTCGGTTTGTAACACCATTATGTGAGATATGTCCCTCTTTTCGTCTGCCTATGCCCCAAGTATGTCATGCTTTGTCCAGATATCCAGCAGTAAGAGGTTCAGAGTCATGATACATCATTATTTAGTGACTGCACTCCTGATATCATCCCAGTGACTTAGCAGACTCCTGGAAGTGGTATGCGGCAGTGGCCATAACTATGGTCCCACACCTTGGACACTCTGTGAAAATCTGTAAAGTTGAAAGTTATGTATGTCTGGCCATTGTTAATAGACAGCCAAGACTGTGTAACAGTCTTGTGTGTAAATGTTTGTTGGGCTGATCAGGGGGAGAAGAAGATGTGTGCCATAGATCCTTTTCTGTCTGACTGTGTATGCTGCTACAGTTGCTGGTGGTCTATCAGGTGTATATGTTTGTAGGGGTAGACTGAGAAATGTCCTGTAACACCTCAGGATTCCAAGTAGACTGAGTTGGGTGAGTATATGTCAGTGTAGTGTGTGACTGGCAATCAAGATATGTTTGTTCAAACAGTCATTCTTCTCTACAGTTCATTTGGGGTAATGGTATAATGTTGTGACTGTGGTGCAAATGGTTGTGGGTGAACAATTTCTCACCAATGTCTGCTTTTCCCTACAGTTTCATCCCTGTAGTGCATGATATATTTGGAGATACATGGGTAATTCACCAGAGATGATTTGCGGTAGTGTCGTGTTGGTCTTACTGTGGTTCAGAAGGTGCTGGATGAAATGGTTGGCAGCTCTCAGTGTTTTTTCTCTTCTGTTACATGAATGCAGTCATACCTCTCCACTGTCCAGATGTCTAGACACAGTCTAAATGCATAGCTCATATGTTTAGTCTGTTCCCCATAACAGTTGTAATTTTTTGACAAATCACTGGGATGATGTGAGCATTGACATCAGTAAATGATGACAATCATTTGTGTTTCAGACCTGGAATCTATCAGGAAATATATGTTAAATCAAACCATGCTACTCTAGCAGACTTTTACATGTATAACATCCATATTTCAAAGATGTCACTATTGTCTGCCCTTTATCCCCCCACTTTGTCAAGCATTTTGCAGATGTCCTGCAGTAAGACGTTGTTTATATATATATATATATATATATATATATATATATATATATATATATATATATATATATATATATATATATATATATATATATATATAGATAGATAGATATACACACACACACACATATATATATATATATATATATATATATATATATATATATATATATATATATATATATAAGAGTACTATAGATATACATATTTTTCCTTATGTTAAATGACTGTAGTGCATGATATGTTTGTAAAAACATCACAAAGTTGTACAGCTCAGATGGTGTAGAGGTATGTTGCTGTGATTGCAGTGCACAGTGTTCTGGGCTCAAAACTTGGTAATGATGACTTTTTTCACTCATGTTAAATTTCCACAATGCATGATATGTTTGTCAAAGCATTACAAATTCTCATAGCTTAGGTGGTGTAGTGGTATGCTGCTATGATTGTAGTCCACAGTGTCCTGGGTTCAAGACTTAGCAGTGTTGATTATTTTGTTGCTGGGCTGATGGAGACAGAGTGATTAAAGCACTTCTAAGCAGTTGTGAGTTTGTTTGGTTTTGCATGAAGCTAGGCGATGCCAACAGATGGTTAAGTCCTCTTAGCCTTGCTTAGTGGCACTACTCCTGCTTACCTCCGTGCTAATTTTAATTAAAGAAAAAAAAATGGTGATAGGAAAGTGGTGAAAGGGGGCAAGCAGGGGGAAAACATTAGGAAAACCAGCTAGGGATGTGCAGAATGGTTGTAGGAAAGGACCATAACTCCACATTTCTTCTGCAGCAACAGCTTTGAATAATGTGTAGAATATGAGATTTACAGCCTCACACCCCACAGGGAGGGGTGTTGGTGACAGACACTTGCAGAATAATTTGTGGGTAGATTGATTAATTTCACTGTAGAACTATGTATGCGGCAATGATTTTTTTGTGGACAGATACCCTTTTTATAGGTGAGAGTGGGATGCTGGGGAAGGGCTGTATGTATGTTTAGAGAGGTAGGTTTGGTAGGATAGATATCGTTTGCAGACAGACAAGACACACCAGTTAGCAGACAGGGGTAGTACATGACACATAAGGGGGGGTAAACACCTTGGACGGGGAGGGTGGTTGGGAATAAGAGGCCCATGAGCCCTCAGATGGATACAGTGGGACTGCAGTTCCCACCAATGGGCAGTCACCACTGCACCTTTATGGCCCCGAAGGTGGCTGTGCTGGTTGTTGGACAAGAGGGGCAGCCTGGCCCTTGAGGTGTACCAGGTGGCCCTCCATCTGGTGGAGCTGCCACCCAACTTGGAGTGGATGATGCTGCGCACCATACCTCAGAACATTCTGTGGGTAACAGGCTCCTGTCCACTTTTGCACCCAGGGGGGATGGGCCCCACCCCTGAGGCAGTTGCACCCAAAGGTGGTGCAGGACCAGCAGAGGAGGATGTTCCGGGTTTGGTCCCAGACATGCTGGGGCCCAGTGCCATGGCCAGATTGGGTTGGACAGGTGGATCCACCAGGATCCGCCTTCCCAAATGTGCTATGGTGTTGTGGATTTCCAAGATATATTGGTTAGTCATGAACAACACTTTTCAAAACTAGTTATAATAGCCTGGGTGGGTGCTCCCATTAACCCAAACTAACAGAATAAAAACAGTTGCATAGCAAACAGAACACATGCATAAATGGAACAACAGTAAGCATTTTAACAGCATGCATGTTACATTGACGGCAACAGGCCATCAATAATGGTATTTGAACAAGGTATGTTAATATGCAACCAATGAAATATATGAAGAATAATAGAACACATGTCCCAACAACAGGTTTTGAGAACAACATACCTGTCATATATGAATAATAATTATTGATGCAGATAATGGGTGGGGGGAGAGAATAAAAAGCCCATTAACAACTGTATTGGCTTCTATTTTTGACAACAGCACTGCTCAATACTCTACAGGTCTGCCCTCACTTTACATCTACCTATGGCCCATAGCTTCTGTGGCACATATCTGTTAGACTGTCAACCTGTAATGGTATGGGGCAGAGTGGGTGAACTGTGGCAACTTTACTGGATAGTCTTGTACATGTCAGGGTTGTGTACTTGACAGGAGGGGGTACACTGCAATGATTCTGTGCGAGTCTACTAGCATAGCTCACCTGGATTCCTATCTGTGTCCAAGGTGATTGGCAGCAGTAACCACTAGCCATGACAGCGTGACACTTGAGAGAGATGTATCGGGAAGAGGGCATGATGTATGTACCTGTCCTGCTGTCATTTGCAGGTAAGGGGTTGGACAGTGTGACAGTTGTACATAGTGTACTGTTATACCTTTCAAACAGCTACTATAAACATTTCATTATCTTTAAGACCAGTGGAGAAAATATCTGTTACCACTATCTGACTCTTTCTACAGATACTCAAGATTTCTTGAGTGTGTGTGTGTGTGTGTGTGTGTGTGTGTGTGTGTGTGTGTGTGTGTGTGTGTGTGTATATATATATATATATATATATATATATACACATATCTCAGTACCACTACCTGGATTCGAACCATGTCTGGGTGTGCTAAAATAAACTACGAGGCTGTTTCTCATCTCATTGAGCTACTGGGGAACTGTTGTCTTTTGTTTGACTGTTTTCTGGCTAATACTGTGTGGGTTAGACAGTCTGACCTTGTAATCCTGAGATTCATGCATGACAAATAGTGTACTGTGTAGTAATCCTTTGAAATTACATGATCTAGAAAGCAAAGGTTAACACAAGGCACTGCAGTAGGGGACACACTATAATACATTTGACATTATTATTCAGGGTTCAGATCATAGTGCATAACATATGTCATATGTCATGCATATCTTGATTTATAGCTCCACAATCTACTGTTTTGCATACTAGCTGATTCTCAGAGCAACCTCTGTTAATTCATGCTGTCAAAGCCATATTTTCTGTGCAGAACATGTACACATTCTTTTTCTACAACAACATACCATAATAAACACAACAGTTGGTAGTTTAGGCTTTTATTGTACTTATATGACACAGTGCTCTACTACTGCATATGCTGTGGATGACTATTAGTCGGTCAAACATTTCTTTAATCGTTAGACACAGAACACAGTAAACAATTTACTCTTTCTTATTTATTTCACTGTATACTGCAAGGTAGATCTGTACTCACCAGCCTGTCAGCACAGCCTTGTCTGTCTGTTCACATGGGCCTCAGCATTGCTAGCCCTCTCCACTGCAGCTGTAGGGGGAGAAAACAAGCAAACATTATGCGTCCCTGTCTATCACACACTCAGGCTAGAATTTGGTACAGCTATAGCTGGGATACTTACAAACTGCTGGACCATGGTTGTCCTGAGCATCTTGGATCCATTGGGTCAAGACCACCCCTTCCTCTGCTTTAGGTTGGCATAGTGGTGCTGTACCTGCTCACCAGTTCAGGGGATGCCACTGGCACTAGTGAGATTGCATGCCAGATGGTCCCAGGCCTCTGCTTTATACTATGAGCCCTGGTACTGGTACTGGCCCTGCAACAGTCTGTTATCATGGTTTGCTACATGGAACCCAGCCATGACTCTCTACTCTAAAATGCCCTAGTGCTGCGCCCGAAAGCGCGAGCCCTCACCAACATCTGACATAGTTACTACTCAGACCAAGCTACAACAGATTCTGGCTGTATGCCCGCCTTCGCCATTTAAATAAGTCTATATTCCTACTCTTTGCTGTCATTGGACCATTTTGAAAATGCTAAGTTCAGCTAAGCAGTGCGCAAATCCACTAAGCTGAGTTGAACAGTGCTTAAAGGTGTAATTGCTGAGCACTGCTTAACAGTGCACAAATCCACTTAGCTGAGCTGAAAGCTGCTTAGTATCTAAGCAATGCTTACACTGGCTAAGCATAGCTGAGCATTGCTAATCACTGCTCAATTTCCATTTAAAAAAAATCTGAATAATTACTTAATCATTACTGACATATTAGTAAGTATATATGATTTACTTTACATGACGTCCCGCTATGTGCTTTCATTTCATTACCATTGGGAGTGACTATGGGTGTGTATGGGACACTTGTGTGTACATGGTTGATTTCACATGTTATATGCACATACACTTACACTTTAGGCCAGCTACACTACCCTGGTTGACAAATATCAACTACTACATAATTTGAAATAAAAATAATAATTTTAGCACTGCTTTTCCATGTAAAAATAAAGTGCTTGTCTTGGTATTTGAACCGTGAATGCCTGCATGCAAAGACAGAAATCTAAGCACTACTCTATTTTGGTATTAGGATGTTAGCTATATATTTTTATTTATCTCCTATGGGATGTTTAAGCAGTGCTGAGCAGAGGGCTTTAATGCGCACACCCCCCCAGCTATGCTTAAACATATCTTAGAATGGTAAAAAAAAAAGAAATTCAAAAAACCCACTTAATTTACATGTATCTGTACTCCTTGTTGGTCACAGTAAGGGAATTTGTAAAGGGACACATAGGGAGAGATTTTAATTATTGCTCGTACAAACTTAGGAAGTGTGACTATGGTTTTCCAGCAAATCATTGGCAAATCACTCAGTGTTTAAGTCAGAACATTCTGACAGGCATTTGGGTTTCAGACTTCATACCCTTCAGGAAATCCATGCTAAATCAAACCTTTTATTCTATCAACTTTCCAAGTTTGTAAGTGCAATATTTAAAAAGTATCCCTATTTTTGGACCTTTGTCCCCCCATTAGTTATGACTTTGTACAACTTTCTGGCTCTAGGAAGTTGAGAGGTATGTGAGGCAGGCATCTGGGCATTCTGCAGAAACCTGTACAGTTGAGGGGTATTGCTGTACAGCACTTTGACAATGCAGGGGGTGTGTGACAGAACCTGTCATACACCCCCTGCATTGATTTCTTGCTCCCCTATCTATTTTGGTGTCCATGGACACTGTTTTACTAATTTTATTTGATTTCAGTATCTGTGGACACTGAAATGTTTTAAAAAGTGCCATACGGCACTTTCTGAGTGCAGGGGACATGTTAGATGTGCGTGCAATACTTAAACACGCCCCCTACACTCAGTAGTGTTTGTGTCTATTTAGCCTAACAGCAACGCAGCTTCATGAATATGCAAGGTTCACTGCTGTTAAAGCTAAGGGGAAACAGACACAGTTCACTATGTGCAGGAATAGCACTAGTCCTGCATGGAGTTTATTGAATCTGGGGCAGATTTGTCAATTAAGTAGGTTATCTGTGATTAAATCTTATTTCAATAAATAAATTATCTTTGAAGACATTTTAGGGACCAGACCTACCACAAGTTACTGCAGCAAGTATAGCAGAAATGAACAAATACAGAGCTGATCAGTTTGAAACAATACTTTTAGTAGAGTGGAGTGAGACTAATAGACCCCTTAGTTAAAGGCAAGATAATGGCTGTAGTGCTATGTGATTATTTATTGAAGCAATGAAATTAATTATAGATAATTGGAGAATGCTTAGTGGTTATCATAATATTAGGAATACAGTAAATGACAGAACAGTTTATTAATCTGTTGTGTCAACATTTCAAACAGTTTTTTACAATTTCAATATAAATCTACCCAAACAGCAGAGACCTCCAAGGCAGAAATGCACTCGACCACCACAACACAGCACAAACCACAAGACACATAGCTCACCTACACAGTGTGCCCCTCAACCTAAGCCCCTAAGGAAAACTAGCTTGCCCAATACAATAATCATAGGTGACTCAGTAGTGAGGCACACTGATGTCCCACTCACTAGGTTGAATAAGGAGAAGGTAACAGTCAACTGTCTATCAGATGCCAGAATCTGACACATAACACACACACTCACGTCACTCCACAACAAGTACAGTTATGACTCTGTCATTGTCCATGTGGGTGTGAATGACCTGAGATGCATCTCCCTGGACTACATGAAAAGAGACATGGTGGAGCTCTCGGATTATGTGACCCAGGCAGGTATGACCCTAGCCCTGAGCAGCATCCTACCATCACCCAGTATGATACTGTAGTAAAAACAGAAAATGATTGACTTTAACAATTGGCTAAGTTTCTGGTGCCATTCTATGGGGATCCAGTATCTGTCTGCTTGGGATGACATGAATGACATTCCTCGATGCTTTGCCAGAGATGGCCTGTATCTGTCACCCGTGGGTTTCCGGGTACTGGCTAAGGCCCTTGCCACCCCTGTAGTGTCTTATTTAGATGGTGTTCCAAAGACCAAATTACCACAGTAACAGCTATAAAAAAATGCAGTCTGAGAGTCATGCTGCTCAACGCTAGAAGTCTAAATCTTAAGATGTACTCACTCAAAGCACTCCTCAAAATAGAGAACATTGATATTTGTGCTGTATCCGAGACCTGGTTGAAAGCAGCAGAAAACACCCCTGTGCTACCAGGCTATAACTCATTCCACACCTTTCAGCCTGAGAACATGGACCAAAGCTCCAAAGGTGGTGGTGTCTCCATATTCATAAAGGATATGCACACCTCCAGACTAGTAGCCCAGGATAACGCATCTGAGATACTCCAGGTACAACTAAAATTGGGGAAGACAGCAATTCAGGTCATAGCCTGCTATAGGTCCCCAACCACATCCCAAGACTCTCACTCCACATCTCAAAGCACCCTGGAAACTATTAAGATCCAACCCAACACTCTCTTGCTAGGTGACTTCAACTACCCCTCTATCAAATGGGAAAACTACTCATGCACCAATGCAGTGGCCCAACGTTTCCTGGAATTCATCAGTTCCAATACCCTGGACCAGCTCAATCTTACCCCCACTAGAGGAAGCAACATCCTTGACCTGGTTATTGCTAACATGGACAACCATTGCTCTATACCAATAGACAATTCCTCCCTGGTTAGATCCGACCACAAACTAATCACCATGGAAATCCACATCTCCACCACACCCCCCGCAAAGATATCCACCATGAAAAACTTCTCCAAAGCTGACTTTGGACTCCTAAAAACAGAGGTGGCTAACTTCATGGCACCCATGCCAATGGAAAATAGATGCATGACTGCCAAATCATACGCCAATGCACTGTACGAACAAGTACATAAATGCATGGGACTAGCCCTACCCAACAGAACCAAGATGCTCTCCAAAACAAAAGAAGCCAATCGGTGGTCCCCTGCCATTAATAAACTCTACAACAGAAGGAAGAAAATGTTGCAGAAAAAGGTGAAGTCCCAAGACTGGAAAAATTCCCTTATTAGCCACAACAAAAGTTGAGATCCCTCGTCAAAACCTCCAAAGCCAGTTATGAAGGCATAATTGCAGCAGACACTAAAAACAACCACAAAGCCTTCTATAGTTATATCATGAATCTCCATGGCAATATCCAGATTTGCTCTGAGTTACTGCACAATGGTACCTCCTATACTGAGCCAACAGATATTGCCAACATACTGGCTGACAGATCAGTACCCACTTTAGCCCTCCCCCTCCCCAAATGACCAATCTCAATACCAGAAGAATGCCAGGCACTCAGCATTACTGAAGAACAGGTTAAAGCTGCATTGTCCAAGGCCAAGAATACAGCTTCCATGGGACCCGACAATATCCCTGGCTGTGTTCTACATGAATTTCAAAGTGAAGTGGCACCAAATCTGTGTTCCTGTTCACTCACAGCCTCAGCTCAGGTTTTGTCCCTAATGAATGGTGCACTGCAGCAGTCATCCTTCTCTATAAAGGAGGAGCAACTACAGACCCTGAAAATTATTGCCTCATTAGCCTGATGAGTCTGATATGTAAGGCTATGGAGGGTATCATCATGGACCTAATTAA
The DNA here is from genome assembly GCF_019279795.1 of Protopterus annectens. Classification (NCBI taxonomy): domain Eukaryota; kingdom Metazoa; phylum Chordata; order Ceratodontiformes; family Protopteridae; genus Protopterus; species Protopterus annectens. The sequence continues at coordinate 1,191,616,939 of NC_056744.1, forward strand.
CAAGTATATAGGTAATCTTCAAACTCTAGATCCCACGCAATTTGGTTTTGTGAAAGGTAGATCATGCCTGCTCAACCTGGTTGACTTCTCTGAGTCAGTCACCAGAACTGTAGATGAAGATAAGTCAGTTCATACACCCTACGTTAATCTGGCCAAGGCTTTTGATAGCATTCCTCACTCGGGAATTATTGATAAACTCACCAAACTAGGCATCAACCCCTATATCGTTAGGTGGGTTGCAAACTGACTCACAGATAGCACCCACAGTGTGAAAGTAGCAGACTCCAAGTCAGACTGCTGACTAGTCATGAGTGGAGTCCCACAGGGATTAGTCCTAGGTCCTCTCCTGTTTGGCATCTACTTCTCAGAAGTCCAGGCCAACACAGGGGGACTCTGGTTGACCAAGTTCACCAATGACTGCAAGTTGGGAAAAATTATTAACTCCCCAGGTGATAGAGACATCCTACAGAAAGGCCTCACTGAGCCCAATGACTGGTGTCGAAACCATGGCCTTAAGCTTAATGCCAAAAAATGTGTTGTCATCCCCTTTGGGAAAAAAACTCAGTTCTCGCAAATTACCACACTGATAGGAGCCCACTGAACACTGAAGGTTTTATAAGACATCTGGGGACATGGGTTGATAGCAACCTCTCCTTTGACCTCCACATTGCCACTGTGGTTAGAAAGTCCTTCTATGTGGCACATCTCATTACCAAGGGTTTTGCATCCAGGAAGAAAGAAGTCATCATTTCTCTCTACTCTTCCCTCATTAGACCAATCATAGAGTACAGTGGCCCATTTGGCATGTACCTCACTACACACCTGCAATAGCTGGAAAGGATACAAAAGTACCTCACAAATAAGATCCTAGACCTTAAACACATATCCTACATGCACAGACTCAAAAAATTCTATTCTGTCTCGTATCATCTAGTAAGAGGCAATCTCTGCCTGACTTATAAAGCCATGTCTCACCCCACTCTGTTAGAAATGCTACATCTAAAGAAATCCCAATCTCTCCACACCACATCGTCCAGAGACCTCAACTTCATTACCACAATCAACAGAACATGTTGGAAGGACAGGTTCATAACTCAGAAACTGTCCATGCTCTGGAATAGACTTCCCATACATGTCAAGCAGAGCACCTCACAGGCCCTCTTCAAGAGAAATCTTGATGAGTGGATGGGAAATAGAAAGTTTACCCCGGGGATCACTCCAGTGGCTCTACTTGATAGAGGCACTGGGAGCTAACGTTGGGTGGCACAATGCCAGGGCACTTCTATGGGCTAGGCTTGTAAATGCTCCAGGGCCATTAGCCTAGTACACACCTATGAACCTATGAACAAAAGAAGTTTCTAGGGAAAGAATAAACAAAGAAGGCATTTTTTTAATGTGAGAATTGTATTCAATGTCATTATTTACATAATGAAAGGATAGCATTAGTTTAAAAGGACAGTAATATTTAGTACCAACCTGTTTCACTAGTCAGCCAGCCTTTGCTGTATATGTAACTTTATGTTCAACATTTTCACCATTTACACAGGCAAAACAGTACACAGGATTCAACACTGAATTTAAAAATTGAATGCTTTGTATAAGCATTCTAAATTATGCAATGGTCACGAGAAAAAAAATAGTTTTCAGTTTTTGAATATAGCACAATTGTTTTGAAAGGTGGGTATGCTGAATGTTTATTAGAAGAAAAAGAAAATTCCTGACAGATTATATTAGATGTATGGTGCTCCTCAAGAATTAATGAAAGTTTAAACACCGTGTGTTTTAAAGAGAGAAGAGTTAATCATCTTTGACTGGTTGATAATTAATGCCGATGTCATTAAACTTTTATGTAAGTGCCAAGTTATGCAGTCTAGGGAAGTCTTTGTGATTTTACAAATGTGTTAAAGTTCCTAGTACCCTGAACATTGATCATTTTTTTTCTGTGTGTGTGTGTGTGTGTGTGTGTGTGTGTGTGTGTGTGTGTGTGTGTGTGTGTGTGTGTGTGTGTGTGTGTGTGTGTGTGTGTCCTTCTTATATATTTATATATCAGTTCCTATCCCCATACCCATTTTGGATAAAAATTATTATAGAAAAGAAGTTGCCTAGTGCTTTTCCTGTACTCTGACAGAGTTTATAATTTTGAATTCAACCTTGCTTGAATTAAACATAGTTAAAAGTAATTGTTTATGAAAGAAAAATGTATCCAGAAAAATTGACTTTATGATCTCCCAATAGTGATTATCAGACAGCAATGATGGAATGCTTAATGCCTGAGCTCAATGTAAAGGAATGAACTAGTGGAGAGTTAAGAATAATATAGCTGATGCAATACTAAAAACATTCATTTGAAAAGTATTCCAATTATAGTCAGTCAGAATTCGATGGTTGTTATTCCAAGGTCTGCTGTATATGGAACAAGAAGGTAGTTAGTGAAATGGTTCTGGATAAAAACTGCTGCCATCCCATTCTTCCAACAATTAAAGTACTAGTTCAATATTCTGGTGGCATAGATTTGGTTCATAATAGGGCAAATAATGATTTTGGTTGGTATATGTGATTTCCTACATTTAGAGTTTGCCTAAAACAGAAATTTATAGTTCAAATTAGAAGACTGCAAACTATTACAAAACCTATACTTTATGAATTGTAGGCATTACAGATAATCATTATCTTACTGCCTTATATCTAAGTACCTATCAATTTATAAGTAATTAGCTAAAGAACTGACTGCCTGAGTGAACTTCACAAAGAAATAAAAGACTGCCCAACTTGTTATACCTGGCCTAATTCCTTGTAAATTCCTCCATTTTACTGCTTTGCCGCCTATTTTTTGGCATTTTCCAGCTTGCTAAAGTTTATATCTGTAACAGTAACAGTACTTGGAACACACCTAGAGCCTGTTTACTGCATTTCATGTGTTGCGCTTAATTAAAAATTGTTTTTTTTCTCTAAAAACTGCATTTTACCTGATTTTGGCCTAGCACTCAAGTGTGGGGTCATTTATTGCACTGTTGTGATTATATTGCTGCTTGTGTATCTCTGCTACCTTTAAACTACAACAAAAAGAAAAAAAAAAAATCTTGCTTTTTTCCCACATTCTGAAAGTTAAGAAAGTTCAGTTACAGATTTGCTGTTCTGAACTGTTTGGAAGTTTCTAGAAGGCCAGTGCTTGCTTGGGTTAAAGGGAAGTCTCTGTGTTCACCAGTGGGAGTGGTTAACACTGAACAGCCTGCCTGTCCCTGGAGGAGTGGTTACTACCTAGAAGCTGTAGTTTTATTGGCCATTTTGGGTCAATTCTAAACTCCTTGAGCTGTCTCTCTTAAAACCCGGCTGCCTCGTGGTTTTGGCATCTTTTTAGGCTAGCTAGTTGTTGCTGAAGCATCTATCAAGGGGAGAAAACGCTGAGAGAAGAAAAGGAGCCACTTTTGTGATTTTAAGTATTTTCTTCTGATTTTTTATTAAATTTTACTGCTTTGCCACCTATTTTTTGGCATTTTCTGGCTTGCTAAAGTTTATATCTGTAACAGTACTTGGAACACATCTAGAGCCTGTTTACTGCATTTCCTGTGTTGCACTTAATTTAAAATTTCTTTTTTCTCTAAAAACTGTATTTTACCTGATTTTGGCCTAGCACTCAAGTGTGGGGTCATTTATTGCACTGTTATGATTATTTTGCTGCTTGTGTATCTCTGCTACCTTTAAACTACAAGAAAAAAACAAAACAAAACAATATTGCTTTTTTCCCACTTTCTGAAAGTTAAGAATGTTCAGTTACAGATTTGCTGTTCTGAACTCTTTGGAAGTTTCTAGAAGGCCAGTGCTTGCTCGGGCTAAAGGGAAGTCTCTGTGTTCACCACTGGGAGTGGTTAACACTGAACAGCCTGCCTGTCCCTGGAGGAGTGGTTACTACCTAGAAGCTGTAGTTTTATTGGCCATTTTGGGTCAATTCTAAACTCCTTGATCTCTCTCTCTTAAAACCCAGCTGCCTCGTGGTTTTTGGTATCTTTTCTGGCTTGCTAGTTGTTGCTGAAGCACCTATCAAGGGGAGAAAACGCTGAGAGAAGAAAAGGAGCCACTTTTGTGATTTTTAAGTATTTTCTTCTGCTTTTTTGTTAAGTTTTACTACTTTGACGTCTGTTTTTTGGCATTTTCCGGCTTGCTAAAGTTTATATCTGTAACAGTACTTGGAACACATCTAGAGCCTGTTTACTGCATTTCCTGTGTTGCACTTAATTTAAAATTGCTTTTTTTCTCTAAAAACTGCATTTTACCTGATTTTGGCCTAGCACTCAAGTGTGAGGTAATTTATTGCACTGTTGTGATTATTTTGCTGCTTGTGTATCTCTGCTACCTTTAAACTACAAAAAAAAAAAAAAAAAAAAACAATATTGCTTTTTTCCCACTTTTTGAAAGTTAAGAATGTTCAGTTACAGATTTGCTGTTCTGAACTCTTTGGAAGTTTCTAGAAGGCCAGTGCTTGCTTGGGCTAAAGGGAAGTCTCTGTGTTCACCAGTAGGAGTGGTTAACACTGAACAGCCTGCCTGTCCCTGAAGGAGTGGTTACTACCTAGAAGCTGTAGTTTTATTTGCCATTTTGGGTCAATTCTAAACTCCTTGATCTCTCTCTCTTAAAACCCGCCTGCCTCATTGTTTTTGGCATCTTTTCAGGCTTGCTAGTTGTTGCTGAAGTACCTACCAAGGTGAGAAAAATGCTGAGAGAACAAAAGGAGCCACTTTTGTGATTTTAAGTATTTTCTTCTGATTTTTTGTTAAGTTTTACTGCTTTGCCGCCTATTTCTTGGCATTTTCCGACTTGCTAAAGTTTATATCTGTAACAGTAACAGTACTTGGAACACATCTAGAGCCTGTTTACTGCATTTCCTGTGTTGCACTTAATTTAAAATCATTTTTTTCTCTAAAAACTGCATTTTACCTGATTTGGCCTAGCACTCAAGTGTGGGGTCATTTATTGCACTGTTGTGATTATTTTGCTGCTTGTGTATCTCTGCTACCTTTAAACTACAACAAAAAGAAAAAAAACAAAAAATCTTGCTTTTTTCCCACTTTCTGAAAGTTAAGAAAGTTCAGTTACAGATTTGCTGTTCTGAACTGTTTGGAAGTTTCTAGAAGGCCAGTGCTTGCTTGCTTGGGCTACAGGGAAGTCTCTGTGTTCACCAGTGGGAGTGGTTAACACTGAACAGCCTGCCTGTCCCTGGAGGAGTGGTTACTAGCTAGAAGCTGTAGTTTTATTGGCCATTTTGGGTCAATTCTAAACTCCTTGATCTCTCTCTCTTAAAACCCTACAACTCTCTTTTTGCGTGGTTTTGCACAATGAGCAGCATTGGGCAGCACCGCCTAAACAGGTTTAAACTATTCCAGGCTCCACAAAGTCTGCTCTTCACTTTTTCCCTTAGAACTGTTCAAACTCTCAAAGTAATCACTCTATTCTCTTTCTAAAGCCCTGCACTTGCTCAGCTCTTATAAGGTAACACTAACTAACTAAAGCACTACACCCTCCTTGACTTTTCATAAGTATTAGGCTCCCGATTTGTCCTTCCTGATCAAGTGAAAAATCAGTTCCCTTCCCTAATCTGATCAGTAAAAAAACTGTTCCCTATACTAATCTGGTATGTCCAAGGGTCAGTTTCATGGTTACTCTCCAGTCCAGCTGGAGAATCTGGGAATTCTGAGGCAATGTTACAATTGCCTTAGGTACACAGACAACCCTCTCCTCCTTCCAACAAACTCTAATACATGTGAGAGATGCAGTTACACAGCCAAACTGGAGGCAGAGCTCTCTCAACCCAAGACTGGCACAGTCAGTCAGGAGGAAAAGGTAACCACCCACACCACAAATCCAGTCTCACACAGACCTATTGCATCTGCATACCCAACACATAAACACACAAAAACATACTCAGAAGCTATAAATAAAAATCTGCCTAAACAGCAAAGACCTCCTAAGCAGATATCCAAGGAACAGCCATCGCTCAACAATACCCACGTATCACATATCTCACAAAATCAGTGTACCTCACAGTCACAGCCCTTAAGGCCAAACAACACACCAAATACACTTGTTATAGGGGACTCTATTGTCTGGCACACTGACGTCCCGCTCACCAGACTGAACAAGGAGAAGGTCACTGGAAGCTGCCTGTCGGGTGCCAGGATTTGCCACATAATGCAAGCACTCAGGTCACTCCAAAGCAAATACAAGTATGACTCCGTCATTGTCCATGCTGGTGTGAATGACCTGAGACATACCTCCCTGGACCACATGAAAAGAGACATAGAGGAGCTCTCTGACCATGTAGCCCAGGCTGGTATGACTCTGACCTTGAGTAGCATCTTGCCCTCACCAAGAATGATGCCACAGTATAAAGACAAAATGATCAGTTTCAACAAGTGGCTAAAGTATTGGTGTCATTCAAAGGGGATCCAGTGTCTGTCAGCCTGGGATGACATGCTAGACAAGCCATGTTGCTTTGCTAGGGACGACTTGCACCTGTCGCCCTTAGGCTTTTGTATACTGGCCAAGGCTCTTGCCACTCCCATAGTGCCTTTTCTAGGCAAGGCTCAAAGGACAAACCCACCTCCATAGACAAACCAAGGATAAAAAAACTAAAGATAATGCTACTCAACGCCAGAAGTCTAAACCTCAAGATGCACGCACTCAAGGCTCTTCTCAGTATGGAGAAAATCGATGTCTGTGCAGTAACAGAAACCTGGTTCAAGGCTCCTGAGAGCACCCCAGCACTACCAGGTTATAACTCATACCATGCGTTTCGGCCCCAAAACTCGGACCGAAGCACAAAAGGAGGGGGAGTATCTATATTCATCAAAGATACCTACACCTCCAGGTTAGTGGCACTGCACGAAGCATCGGAAACCATCCATGTGCAACTAACAGCGGGTAAAACTGCCTTTCAGTTTGTAGCCTGCTACAGAACACCCTCCCTATTACAGGAACCCCACTTGGCATTCCTGAGAACACTGGAGAATATGAAGGTCTCTCCAAACACTATGTTATTGGGCGACTTCAACTACCCAAGCATTGACTGGGAAAACTACTCAAGCCCAAACACCCTCTCCCAATGGTTCCTTGAATTTATAAACTCTAACGCAATGGAACAACTGGTCACCACTCCCACAAGAGGGAACAACATATTGGACCTGGTCATCACCAACATGGGGACTCTATGTTCCACACCAGAGGTAAACCACTCATTGGTAAGATCAGACCATAAACAAATTTCCCTGGACATCCATATCCCGTCCCCACCCCCAGCCAAGGAAATCACTGTAAAGAATTTCTCAAAAGCCAACTTTGCACTTCTCAAGACTGAGGTGGAATCCTTCAAAGCCCCCGGGCCAGAGGATAATACAGCCCAATCCGCAGAATCCTTTACAAATGCATTCTATGAGCACCTGCAGGAATGCGTGGATTGTGCTATCCCAAATACAACCAAGACTCACTCCTCCAAAAACAGGAGACTGGTCTGGTGGACCCTGGCCATAAATAAGCTATACAACAGAAGGAGGAAGCTACTACATGACAGAGCAAAATCCCAAAAAGGGAAGGCATCTCTGATCAGTATTAGCAAGAAACTTCGATCCCTCATAAAATCATCAAAGGCCAACTTCAAAAGAAAAATTGCCCTAGACACTAAAGATAATCACAAGGTCTTCTTTAGTTATGTCAGGAACATGGGCGGAAACTCCCAGATATGCTCTGAATTGTTGCATAATGGTACAAAATATACCGAATCTACAGACATAGCCAACATCCTGGCAGACAGATTCAGCACAAACTCCCCCCCTTCCCCCCCAAAGGAGCAAATGCCTATCCCAACTGAATGTAACCTCCCTGACATCACAGATGCACAGGTGAAAGCTGCCCTCCTCAAAGCAAAAAAACACAGCATCTATGGGACCGGACGGTGTCCCAGGCTGTGTCTTACACAAGCTCCAAGAAGAAATGAACCTTCACATTAAGTCACTGTTCAAACTTAGCCTTATTATAGGATATGTACCCAAAGAATTGTGTACAGCTACAGTGGTCCCACTCCACAAAGGTGGTGCACAACGGACCCAGGAAACTATCGCCCCATAAGCCTGACTAGGCTGGTCTGTAAAGCTATGGAGCGTATTATCATGGAACTCATAAACAAAGATATTGGGAGCCTCCAGACACTGGACCCTACCCAATTTGGCTTTGTTAAGGGCAGATTTTGCCTCTTAAACCTAGTTGATTTCTTTGAAACAGTTACCAAAGCCATAGATAAGGGCAAGGTAGTCCACACAGCCTACCTGGACCTCGCAAAAGCCTTCGACACAATACCCCACTCGGGCATCATAAATAAGCTTACCAGCTTAAATATCAACCCCTATATCACAAGATGGGTTGCAAACTGGCTCAGGGATAGAACCCACATGGTCAGAATCACAGGTGCCATGTCCGAATCCAAACCAGTTACAAGTGGCATCCCACAGGGCTCAGTTCTGGGACCTCTCTTGTTCGGTATATACTTCTCTGAGGTTCAGGCTAACACAGGGGGATTATGGCTGACAAAGTTCGCAGATGACTGCAAACTGGGGGCCATAATCGAATCTCCAGCTGACACAAGCATCTTCCAAAAGGGTCTCACAGAGACGGATGCTTGGTGCCAGAGCCACGGCCTAAAGCTAAATGCTAAAAAGTGCATAGTCATCCCCTTTGGGAAAAACAAGGTGCCCACAAATTACCACATAGGTGGTAATCCATTAAGTACGGAAGAAGTAATTAGAGATTTGGAGACCAACGTAGATAGTAATCTCTCCTTTGATAGTCATGTTGCCAAAGTGGTTAGAAAGACCTTCTATATAGCCCACCTTATCACGAAAGGGTTTGCATCTAGATCAAGAGAGGTCATTGTGCCCCTCTACTCATCACTCATCAGGCCCATAATTGAATACAATGCCCCTTTTGGGATGTACGTTATCCGACACCTGCAGCAACTGGAGAGACCCCAAAAGTACCTCACCAAGAGGATCATGGGCTACAAACAGATGTCCTATGCAGCTTGATTAAAGAAACTCCATCTCTACTCAGTTGCTTACCGCCTACTCAGAGGCGATCTATGCCTGACGTACAAAGCCATGTCAAACCCAGAATTAATGGACATGCTCCATCTCAAAAAAATCCAAGTCCCTTAGAGCTACACGCTCCAGGGACCTAAACCTCAGCACAAAAATAAATAGGACATGCTGGAGGGACAGATTCATTTCCCAGAGGCTCCCCTCACTCTGGAATAGAATCCCAGTTCATGTTAGACATAGCCCCTCGCTGACCCTCTTCAAGCAAAATCTGGACGGGTGGATGGGAAATCGCAAATTCACCCCTGGGATCTCTTCTGTGTCCTTGCTAGACAGAGGCATAGTAAACTAATCTTAAAAGGGTACCTTCTGTGACCTACTTTACAGAGGCACAGTAGGCTAATCTAATAGGGAGGCGGAAGCCAAATACACTCTGGCTAGGCTTATAAATGGCCTAGGGCAGATAGCCTAGTATCTACCTATGAACCTAAGATGGCATTATTGTTGATAGAAAATGGTTTATCTGTTAAATGTTTGTATTGGCTTTATTATTACTGTATATTTTTGCATTTTGTTGTAGAATAGTTTATCCACTTAATGCGTGAAATTTGTTTGAATATGTGCATCTACTGTTGGGGAATTTTACATCTAAAATGTAATCTACACACACACACATACACACACACACACACACACACACACACACACACACACACACACACACACACACACACACACACACACAATATATGTCATACATTTAATATCTGATCCGATTGCTTTGAACTGAATGTAGATGACTACATTGATATCATTGCCAGTTTTAAAGTAGATTCCACTACTATGTTTGAATTATGTGTGTTTTTTTGTCTCATGGTAGCTAGAACAACTCCTGGTAAATGATAATGCATTAACTTCTGCTAGGGTTGTTATTTTACTATAAACATCATTTTTTTGTGTCTTCTCTTTCATTTTCTAGAAGACATAGCTATTGTCACTGATTAAGTGACACCCCAATCCAATGTGTAAAAGTGGAAAAAGGAGTTAAGGATGGGTGGATAGCTGTTAAATAGAAAAGCAAATGTGCCTCTAAGAGCAGTTTCACTCATATTGTGCGAATTTCTTGCCATAATTAGACAATTTTGTTTTTTCATGCACTCTCATTATACATTAATATATCTTTTAAATTCAATTTTCCATTTGTTGTTCTTGAAGCCCATTTTGTATCTGCTTTAAAGCCTCTACAAAGAACACAAAACTGTATCACTTTTTAATGTGACATTTTATTTCTTGTATTACAAGAACATGCTCGGAGACAAACTGAGAAAACTGATATGCAGTCAGAGTTGATGCTTAAATGGAGACTGCTTTGTAGTCTATGAGCATTTACAGTTAATTAGAAAAGAAAGAGGAATTATTGATGCTTTGAAATAATGTTTTGAGCACATGACTACAGGCAATGAATTTATAACTGAAACATTCCCATTACGTTAGTCCTAAATTGATGTGAAACAGATCAATATGCAGTCAGAAAGAGATAGAAATACACTTAGTAATAACATAGGATAAACAATGGAAAACTCAGTTGTGACTGCAAAAGGCTTTCAAGATAATGAAACAGGAACCAGTATGAGGCATCATTTTGGTGTAAGAATTTATGAAACCACTAATACATTTATGAAAGTAGATCGTAAGCGAGGAAACAATGAAATGAAATTAGCTTAAAGTGAAGGAAAGAAATTTGTCAAGTATGCAAACATTTACAAAAGGTAATGAAGTAGAAAGAGAAGGCTTGTTAGGTAAATAAAACATAGATTTAGAATAAGTAGTGTGGCTACAGGAATTTGGAAGGGAATTATATGGGCTTCCTATTGAAATGTTGAAAACTCAGGAAAAGAGCAAATCTCGAAGCTCGTTCTTCTCCTTTAAACTTATTTTTTACAGGGGTGCAGGCCCCCCCTGAACCGTTTGAAGAGGAGGCAAGCCCACTGCACCCCAGACTTACATATACCAACTCCAAGATCACCATACTGTGGAGTAAAGGCAATATTCTGAGAAATGGCCAACTTGGACTTAGTATAAATAAGTATGTTTTTCAGCCATCCAGTGTCTTTTTTTCAGGACTCACTCTAGTGGATCCCAACATTTCAAATGGTTACCATGTAGACTGTCATAAGGGCTAGGCTTTATTAATGTAATAAAAGAAGCCATTTACTAAAGTGTTCTGTAACAACAGTAGACATAACTACGTATAGCATGCTCTGTGGAAAGCAAAAAGGGCATTTATTCAACTGATGATCTGCACATACCATCAAGCAAGGAGCTCCAGCCTTGTAAAGCAAAGTTACAGCTTGCATTTACTAAAATAAAAACATAAATGTTCAAACAGACAAGTGAAAGACATGATGATTCTGAAGTTGTATAAAATGTAACTTCAGAACTGTAGCAAAGTACTTTTAGCTGTATAAAAGTGTTACCAAGTACTTGAGGAATGTATGAACAATCATAGGCACTCTTAATCCAAACACTGAAATAGTTGTTATTACCAGATCTCCTCTTAGCTAAAGATGTGTGAGTAGCACAGCTTCTACACTATGCTTAGGATACCTTCTGCAGCATCAGTGGTAGCCCATGTGCTGTGCCGCTAAACGAAACAAATCCTGGAACTGAATGACACTACCATTAGGGAACTTGTGTTGCATGGAATGTGGCATAGAAAGAAACCCTGAAATGATGCTAGCTAAACAAACCCTCCCTGAATAACCTGCAACTATAAAGAAAAGACAGACAAGCAAATACATATAAAATAGAAAAAAACTTACCTGCAATGCTGAAAAAAAAACAATGAAGAATGTTTGTATCTGCCAAGAAAATGCATTTCATACCAGATGTCAAGTGTTTTGATTGCAGTATTAGTACACATACAGAAAATAAAACAAACCATTAATACAGCATTTTAATTTCAAACATAAAACTCAGACTGGCAAAAGTGGATATGTAAATTAGGTATCGACCTTCATTATACGCCATTTGTTTGGTGGCATATTGTTATTTCTAGAAATACATCAGGGGTAGTAGCAACAGTTGATTTAATAGATACAAGAATTACAATTAATTGAATTGAAACTGTGAAAAATAACTGTCTGAGAATTAACCTCTTCAAGGGAACAGTTATTTTCCCCATGACATGACAACTATGTAGCTGGTGTTCTTAATGGGAGGGTTGTTATGCACACTACATAAAGCATATTTTCATTACCTCCTTTTTTCCTTTGTTTTCTTTGTCTGATTGTTACATTGATGTATTTTGTTAAGTAGAGCAATACATGGTCATTTTAATCTCACAGTTTATGGTCAATTCATCAGCAACTGTTTCATGATCATACTTTTCAAGCATGTGAATCTCACTGTAAGTGACAGTCTTACACCCAATTGTATATTAGCCACTTTCCTTGAATAAATTGTTCCTATAAAAAGAGAGATGGTGAAACGGTTATGATGAGCTTAGACCTATAATATCTAAGCACTGTTCCTAACATATGAAAGTTAATAACTCCTGATGAAGAGCTTCTGCTAACCTGAAAGACCAAAACCTATGTTGTTGCAATAAAAGGTACTACATTGCTTCTGTGTTCCAGTGTTTTAGTTTGAACATTGTGAAGAGTATTCAGTCGAAAAGTGCATTTATGCATGAGTGGTGTTTGGTACTTGGAACTGAAAATCGAAACAATGATGTCACATTTCATCCAGAATGTTCAGCAGTTCATTCCCTAATGGGTTTGTTTATGACCTACATTATTGCCCAGCTATTTGAAGTGATATAACTTAAATCATTTTGAGTGACTTTCCATTAGACGATTTTTTCATTTTATAGGGTACAACAAATTCATCAGTTCACTTTTTCAAAAGAAGTTGATATTCATCAACATAAAGTTGCATTTTAATGGTGCAGCAGTCCTCTCTTGAGAGTATGTTTGAGGACAAATCCATTAGGCAGCACATAGTTTTCTTGCTGATATTGTACTTGTGGAAATTTCCTTCATGTGGTATTACATTAGATAACAATCACTGAAGAAAGTTTTATAAGGATTGTAATTACACATTCAAAAAATGTGATTAGGAGTAACAGCTCTTAGCCAGTGGTACTGCCTGTGTACTATAACCGAGCATGATGAAATGTTCCAGCATATGTTAAGCAACTTCTCCACCAGTAAAACTCCTTGGATGTCACATTGTACTGAAATGATAATGGTTTCCCATCCGTTTCCATTGGAGGGTTGTTTAGCTAAAAACTCATTTTAGATTCAAATAAAACAAAATGGCCACTTTGCTGTTTATTAATTTCTGTACTTGCAGCAAAGTTTGGAACCACTTGCTTTTGGTTTTACTTCTAACAAGAATCAACCTGATAAAAGCTTTCATCTCCAATGATTAAGTTACTTGGGATCAATTCATTACTTAACTATGTTATTTCTCTGAACAAGGAGTTCAATCTGGGTCACTACAGGTACTTTTGTCATAAAAGGGGTCTGTATCTAACTTAAACAGAAGTACCATTGTAGGTAATTCTACTCTCTGACAGTGAACAGGATGTTTCTCAATGTACTAATACTCCAGTACTGTTAGCATCAGAGAAAACATTTCCCTTTGAACAGGATACACCTTTTGACAAAGTCACCATATTTACATCTGGTTGTGGATGTAGATCATGCCACTGTGGTATCAGCTTGGCATTTATTACACCCATGGCAAAGTATAGATGTCCTTCCCATATCTAACTTAGAAGTTAGCATTATAACAGCAGGATAGCATTCATTCAGTGTAATACTGTCCTTAGTTTCCATTGCTAATTTGCAGCAGACTAGATTAAATTCTGCATTGTGCAATTGAAGACCACCTAGTTTGTACAGATGATTTAATTGCGTATTAGATTAATTCTGGCAAAACTCACTGTAAATCACATAGCTGAAGAGCACTGGATACAGACAAGTAGTACTGTCAGCAGATGCCTGACTTTGTAAGTCTGATATTATAGTGCTTTGACTGTTGTGTGATTGAACACCATTGTATGAACATGGGACCCCTTAGGCTACCTGACTGATTCTATAGTACTTTACAATCAGTTTAATAATGTCATGTACAGTGTATACATATTGAATTTGCTTTAATATTGGCATGGCATGCTTTAGGTTTTGTGGCTGATTTCATAGGGCTTTAGAATCAGTTTACTGCAGAAAGTTGTATATTATCTTGATGGAAAACAATTGACTCCCTTTAATACTGGCATAGCATGATGGTTTTATAGTGTTTTGCAGTCAGTTTATTATTACTGTAGGATGCTCTATGGTCAACACTGCATGGTTAGTTTTGCCACTGGATGTTTTGCATTGCATGGCTGATTTATAGGTCAGTGAATTCAGTAAAATCGTGCCACAGGGTGTGGCACAAGTGAATAGAACTGAATTAACTTTTTTATGGAAATAAGCTGTCAGAGGTTTTACAGCATAGCATCCTGAAACTGATCACAACACAGATGAACAACACTAAATTTACTATAATAACGACATGGTATGGCATAAATTGTGTTGCTAGTTTTATTGACCATTGGAATCAGAACAATAACATTTTGGATGCTCCACATTGTCTGTATAATGATCATAGAACTAAGACTAATGCATTTAGTAGTTAGTTATTTTCCTCACTTTCTTGACCAGGATAGTCTCACTAGACCAATGGCCTCTTTTTAGGTGAGAAATAAGGTGGCATTCATACACACTAGGGGGAAATTTGGCCAGGACACAGGGGAACTTCCTCTACTTTTTTGATAAATAACATATCTTTTTACATCCACCAGACCTCCAATACCTCTGACTGATGGGGCCTTGGTTTATCGTAGCATAAAAAAGATAGATTCATTGAATACATAGCATGCCCTACAGTGAGAGGCTGCTATTGGCTCAAACTCAATTCAGTTTAATACTTCCAAAAGATACCCTGCTTCTTGGATATAAGCGCTCCTGACTTGCAAAAGTAATACAGACCTTTTCTTTCTTATGGAACTGCCATTTACTGTTGTGTAATATGCATTCGTAAAGCAATGTATTAGAAAAGGAAAATGTAGTGGGGAAATCAGCAGGCTTTGAGGAAGTCACAGCAGATACGAACAAGATATGTGAGTTAGGGGAGAACTGGATCTCGAGGGTACTTACTAAACTATGTAGAATAGCCACTCTAGTACCAGTATACAAGAACAAAAGGGACAGTGACAACTACAGGCAGTACAGACTTGTCAAGTTCCTGTTATACCACATGAAAATACTCGAAAAGTTGATGGACAAACAGTCATGCAGAGCAGTAGAAAATTAGATGGGAGATAAGCAGTATGGATTCAGGTCAGGATGTAACTCAGCAGGACTGATGTTTGCAGCAAGACAGATTGTGGTGAAGGAGTTACAGGTGAAAAAAGTTTCCATCTGGGTATTCCTAGACTTAGAGAAGACATATGACAAGGTCCCAGCAAAACTGATTTGGGCAGTCCTGCAACAGTTAGAAGTCCTGCAAACATTGCTAGAATCAGTGCTGGCAATGTACATGAGCCCAATGGCACAGTAATGAACACTGTTTTGTCTTATAAGGTGGTTGCCAGTGGGAGTGGGTGTGCATCAGAGTTCAGCTCTGAGTCGACTGCTGTCCATATTGGTGATGGACTACATCAACAAACAGGCTACAGGGGACAGATCAGCAAAGCTGCTGTATGTTGACAATGTCACACTACAAGCAGACTCTGAATGGGAACTTCAAATAATGGGGGATTGGAAAGCAAAACGGGAAGCACATGGGATAAAACTGGGCAGAAACAGATGTCACAGCAGCAAATGGATAAAGTCAGCAGGAGCTGGAAACTGAGATACAAGAAAATATAATGGAATAGGTTAACAACTTAAAGTATCTGGGAGGCGTGGTCAAGGAGAAAGGAAGTCTGAATGAGGAGATCAGAGCTGGGGTCAGTGGTGCTGCAGTCCATTATCACAGTGTCAGGGATAAAGCATGACAGAAGAATGCCAAAGGAGCTGAAAAGTAAAGTGTACAAAACAGTGGTGCAAACACTACTTGTTTATGTCACAGAACCTGGCACTGAAGGTAGAGCAGTTGAGAAATACTGAGGTGGTGGAGATGAAGTATTTGAGATGAGTGGTAGATGCACACTGTGGGACAGATGAAGAGATGAGGACATTAGGTCTGAAGCCAAAGTGGCCCCATTTACAGAGAAGATCAGATTATGTTGGTTTGGTCAAATGTGCAAAAAGACAGAAGATAATTTTGTGAAGAAGATCTGGGACAGACAGGAAGAAGACAAGTGGAAATAATGATGTCTAGTTAAGAGATGGACAGATTGAGCAACAAAAGAAAACTTGTGATGGTCAGACATGATGGTTGAAGAAGGAAGGAGAATGGCACTTACATTGAAACAGATGATGGCCGACCCTTACATCTTCACTCTACAAACTGGGACCTTTTGTCTTCACATATTTACACTGGACTGCCAACTTATTAGGCTTGCTTTCACAGCATATTTCTACAAGGGGAGGATGTGGTTTCAATTAGTATTCCACCTTGGACAAACATTGGATATAACATATTCCCAAGCAAAGTTTGTGCCACACATAAGATGGCTGGCAGGCAGATGAGTCAGAGCCAGTATGCAATGTGTAAAAATGACTCCAGCTTTCCATGACCTTCTACACAAAAGCATCTTCCTGTGTCCAAACAACAATTCTCATGATGCCATCAAAATACAATTCTTGTATGTGACAAAAATACATACAATACCATAGTGTGGCAGACCATAATGGGTTATCCAAGTATATTTCCTGTATTTGCTTCAGAATATGCACGTACAGTAACACAGTGGGGCAGACAATGCAGTGATACCAACGAACAGTTCCTATATTTGTTCCAGACTCTAGTATATTCCAGTACACACATAGATTAACATGTTGTATCAGACCATGCTGTGCCATTCAAGAACTGTTCCTGCAAGAAGGATCTCTGACTTTACCAGACATAGACTCATTGTCAGAACAAAGAGAACCTGGAAGAAGGGTAGGAAAGCCTACTCTGATAGTAAGAAATTGCATTAAGTAGAAATAGTGAAGATAAAGTGTTAACTCAGTTGTTAGGTTCACTTTTTTCACTCTCAGTTACTTAAAGATGTGTTTGCCAACATGCTCTGATGAAGCAACTTTATTCCTTCCCAGTATAAAGTAGAAATGATAGTACAATGATGCTGAATAAACAGAACTATGGTTATTTGCATTTCTGCCTACAGTGCTTACCACACATGCCATCGATGGTCAATTGACCAGGTAGTAACTGTGTGATTACAGCTAATCAATATCACTTTAGATTGTAGGTCATGAGGCAGAAGTGTGCTGTTTTGGGAGAGTTTGTCCTTTCCTTACTGCTGTGTGACCACGAAGTTAGTATATTTAAAAGTTAGCAGACTGATGAGGTTGAACTCTACAAAAATGATTTTTAATTTCTGCCTGCAGGTTCTAGGACTATTGTGTTTTCCATCAGCTGTGGATTTTTTACAACAAACATTCCTTTATAAAGGAACTGCTTGCAGAACATAACTGACAGTACATTTCATAGCAAACCAACCTTTCTTATTTTCTTTCTTTATGTTTTATTTTTAATTTGCTATTCTTGTAAAGCGGAATAGGCAGTCAGGTAGGTGGTATGTAGATTTCTAAAGTCTGAGTGATAGAAAATGTTGTAATACCCAAGGTACATATATTGTTCTTTAAAAATGCCAGTCTGCTTTCATTGTGAAATCTAATCTGGTTGCAGTCCTTTTGTGAAGCCCTGGATCATTTTAGACTTTTATGTATCAAACAACAGCTCACTTATAAATGATCAAAACAGAGCTGCAGTAATTTCTGAAACACCAGTTTAAAATGTTAATGTTTATTTGAAGTATTTCCTTCTAGTAATATGGCCGGATTGAACTAAAATAGAAACATTCTGAAATATGAGTTTATTTTATGTTTTCATGGGTCCAACAGTACGGTGCACGGTAGAGAAGAAACTAACCTTAATCAGTAAAATGGCAGACCAGATGGCCTTTAAATATGAGCTGACTGACATTGTTGATACTTTGTTATCCAGCTGGTTGGACTTTTTTTGTCCCATTTTTATTCAGAATCAAAGCATTCAAACTAAAAATAGATCATTGATAGTCCTGACAATAGTGTCATTATTTCCTGCTATGCTGATCTGAAAGAGCTGTCCTGTAACTTTTCATTTCAATCATCCAGACAGTAACTGTGAATCATCTGTCTAGACAAGTCAATAAGCAAGACCTGGGAAATACACATTATTTTATATCAATTTCTGCAGGTTATGGACGTTACTGAACTGTAGAGGTTATGTTACTGTGCTTGTTAATCACTCTCTAGTGTTGTAACGTGGTACAACGATTTATGCCAGAGTATAGTGTTATACCCCAGGGGTTAACTACACCAATATAAATACAGGTAATATTTTATTGCTTAATTTGTTTAATAAAATAAAGAAGGGTTACCCTGTGCCTCTTAGGCTCTTACAGTGATATACACACATATACATGTATCTACACACACACACACACACACACACACACACACACACACACACACACACACACACACACACACACACACACACACACACACACACACGCACACACACACACACACACACACACACACACACCTGTTTGAATGTTCTATTGTTTAAATGGTAAGAAGCTGCAAAGAGAAACACCCCTGCCTGTATGGCAACTGCAAGGTCCCAAGTGAAAGCAATTACAAAAATACAGACCAGCAGACTGTGGCAAGCAAAGAAAATTTAATGTAGTGCTAATATGATACAGGTAGGAGGGGAGATAAAGTGTTTTGTCATGTTACTGCTTGTTGGTGGTTGGTTAGACAGTCTCAAAACCACGGTAGTGTGGAGTTGATGAGATTAAGATTGGAGACAGCAGAAAGGAGTTTGGGATAGGAGACAGTATCGAAGGCCTTGGAGAAATCAAGGAATATAGTGATACTAGGTTACCATTGTTTCAATGTTGGTTTACTGTGTTGGTAAAGCTAACAAGGGCTCTGGTAGTGATGTGATGGGGCAGAATCCATCCTGGCTGTTTGTTAGCAGTTTATTAGTGAGGAGATAGTGCATTATTTAGGAATATATACATTTTTCGAGGTTTTTAGATAAGGGGAATAGAATGGCAATTGGACGGTATTTGGATAGTTCGACAGAGTTACCTCTTCTGTGGAGTGGTATTATAAGTAAAATTTTTCACAGAGAAGGAACGCATTTTTCTGATAAAGAGCAGTTAAATGAGCATGGTGACTGGGTTAAGAGATGGCTTTGGCTGCGATCTTTAGATATTCTGCAGGTAATTTGTCGGCAGCCAGGGTTGTGGGCTTAAACCTATTTAGGTATTTATATATTGTGCTATTTGACACAGGCTGTAAGGAAAAAGTACCGTCTTGTGAGAGTAGTACACATAACAATACCATGTATTAAATGACTGATTTATTTGTTATTTAACTTGTAGTTCTCCTGGAATTAGTCTGCACAGTTATTTCAGATACTGTTTTAGTTTTATAGCTATTTGCAGATAAATACAACACTTATTTCAACCTCATACTTACTGCAGCATTGCACTTCAGAAGTCATTTGCCATTTCCACAAATAAAATAAAATTCTGCCTTTATTTCTTAGTGTATGCTATCTTATTACTGAGAACTCATTTAAGTAGCAATGGGTCGTCACAATAAAATGGAAATATTCTCACTATTGTTTTGTAAAACTGTTATGGTCCTAGCTGTACTATATATACCCACTGGTCACTTTTATTGTTTTTGCAGTATCATTCAGCATTGAATGTGTCACATTTTGCATATTGATGATTATGATTGTCCATTTTCTGTTAGTCATTATTCTTTGTCATTAGAATCCTCAGGAATGGAACTGTGTCTAGAACACTTGTCTTCATATTTTGCTTAGTAGATTTTATACTTGCTTTGTGCAAATGATTGTGTATTTCTGTTAATTATTTTCTGTTCTTTTGGATGTTTATTCATCATTTAAAACAAAAGTCATACTTCCCACAAGATAAACATGTCTTTTCTGTGGCAGGACAGGCAACTGCAATCCCTTGGAATTGTGAGACAGTAACAGTCAACAAGAGAATGCATACTACTATCCCAGAGTATGAGGTACTCTAGAGTACTTCCCTTTCTCTGTGGCAAGGTGGTCTCATAAAAGTACTACGTCCCCCATTTGAGATGTTGTAGTGGGTCTTCTCCTCAAGAAAAATATACTGCAAGTGTATCAGCAAACATTACAATTTGCTGTTATTATACTATTTTTTTAATTTGTGCATTCAGGGCTTATAGAACATTGTATTACAGTCATAATATGGCTCTGTATTCAAGGTAGTAGCAAATTTTTTTATTTTTGAAAATATATAACTGTTTTGAATGCTAGCAGGATGTACCCTTTGTTTCACTGTTAGGTATCAAAACATCACTATACTTTACAATGTTTCTATTTTCAAATGGATGTCATAATTAATTTGTTTGCTAAAAACATTTAAAAAAACATCACTATACTGAAAAGCTTTATTGCTGAAATGCATAGCTTGTGTGTTTGTAAGACAGAACAGTGCAATTTGGGAGGGTGCTAGGTAGCTCAGCCAAGATGTCTGACTGAGCCCAAAGCTCTTGGCAGGGCTTACATAAATTTGGATCCAAATAGTGTTCTCAGGAAGAAAAAAAAAATCACAAAGAAAAATGAATAACATGAACAAAAGTAGTAAGAGATGGCTGCTTTTAAAGCTAGACATATAGAAACAAAAGTAGTAAGAGATGGCTGCTTTTAAAAGCTGGACATATAAAAACAAAAGTAGTAAGAGATGGCTGCTTTTAAAGCTGCACATATAGAAACAAAAGTAGTAAGAGATGGCTGCTTTTAAAGTTGCACATATAGAGGAGGAACTGTGCATTTTGTCTGAAAAGGAAATCACAGCAGGACAAGATATTAGCTCCTTCAAAAAAAGTGACAACAATAGGAGCAACAAGCCAAAGTGGAAAGGCTACAAGAAAAGGTGTAGGGTCTGAAGGAAGAAGATAGAGCAGTAATTAAACTTAGCGAAAAGAATAGCTTCACAGAATACAAGAGCTAACAGACATATAAAATGACAGCAAAAAGAGAGATGATCTTGAAAATCACTCAGAAAGTTGTAACATCAGGATAAGAGGCACTCCAAAAGACTGCAGGTAATCCCATTTGCAGGGAGGTTCATACAGCTGGTTGAGTATTACTCAGAAACCCTCTCTAAGAGAAGGAAATCCATGCTGCGGCTATAAATGAGCTAAGAGTGAATGGAGCAACTGCATGTTGAAATACCCAGCGATTCTGGAAGCAAAGCAGGAAGAAGAATGCTTTGAGTCTCCCCAATATGCAGGATCATATCATCAGACACTAAAACCCCCTGTGGGAAGAATATAAGACATGGAAGTTCAGTGAGGCTACTTGTAAGTAAAAGAGACAAACAAGAAATAGATAAATCACATAGACAACAAGGAGATGAGGAAAGCGACAATGGTGGAGGAGAAACTAGTGAAAGAGATGTGTCAAAGGAAGAGAAGAATGAGAAGCCCCTCCCAAGGGAGATTTAGGCACTTAAACAGAGAAGAAAGCATAACACAAGACAGACAATGAGATGGGAAAACAGTGTCAGATATTTTGTGCTATCAGAAATGAACTGCTGGACATGTGAGGGCTTAAACAAGCTGGAGGGAAGATTTTATGATGGATGGCAGAGTCAAAAGGTGGAAGGCAGGAATGCAGACAGAATGAAGTGTACTACAAAAAGAAAAAAAGAAAAAAAAAAAGAAACAATAAATAAGTGACAGAAACTGACAGTGAAGGACAAGTGCCTATGGGCAGGGTAGGAAGGCTGTATTAAATGAAAGAGATCCTTACTTTGTGAAACATACCCCAGGGAATACAACAAACATATAATAACCCAATTTGTTCCACTGGCAATGAAGAGGAATGTGGTTAAGGAGCTGACACTCATAAGCCTCCAATGTAAGTGATATATTATTAATGACTACTTAATGATGAACAATAAACTGCAATAGGCATTACGTTTAACATCAATGTTCCCCTGCATCCGCTGTGGGAGGCTTTGCCCCCCACACTCCCTGTAACTTTAATATACCATTCCGCACCCATGGAGACTTACCGCTTCCCCATTGTCAGTGTTTCATGTGTCGGTGTTTTGGTATTGGCAATGGGAGTGTCGGTGTTGTCAGCTGTCGATTTTTCCTAGGGGACCCAAATACAGATAGTTATGTGATACATTAGGAGTTTATCAAATCTGTTATAAGAAACAAAACTGAAACATTTTGAGACACTGTGTTTTGACTATCCTAAGGGAGAAATGGACAAGAAGGCAAGGGAAGAAAAAAGGTAAATATCAGCTGCAATTCATATTGGACTTCAGACAACCATGGAAAAGGTGATAAAAAATGGGATGGGAAGACAGATCATCTAGCAGGGAAAGGTGGAAGATGCACACTGGACAACAGGAGCCATAAGAACTTAGCTCAATGGGCACAGACAAGTAGATTTGGAAAAAAAGGCCATGAGGGCAAGGTCTACAGTGTCACCAAAGAAACAGAAAAAGACTGGTTGTATGGCAAGAATATAACCAAAAGATCTGACAAAAATAGACCATGGAGTAAAAGAGAAAGGGTTGCATGACATATGGAGTGAAAGCTATCAGAGAAGGAATATACTTTCACAAGAAACATTTTGGCACAGACAAGTAGTTTAGACAGGTTTTTATGGAAGGAAATCTAACAGCAATAATGGAAAGGGTCTAAATACAGGAGATATGCATATCAGGCCATACAGCAGTGAGACGTAAATGTGTGCAAGAATGGAAAACAATGATAAGGGAAGCAGGTGGGCTAGCTCTAAGTGAAAGAAAACTATAGACAAGGAAACACCATGAGAACTAGTACAGTATTCAGTACAGGACATTATGACAGACAGGAACAAACTGGAAGAATGCTGATGGGATGGGATCAGGGACTCTGTCAGGGAAAACTGATGAGTGCACAAGGAAAGAAGGAAGGGGGTTGGGGATCTGGAGAGTGAGAGCTAGAGGTGGTACAGAAAGAAGCCAAAAGAAACCAAAGTAGAAAGGAAGTGCTACAGAGCAGAGAAAAGAAATAAGAATGGAATTTGAGAGTAAAATTATTACAAAGCAAGAAATTAAATAGTGATACTTGTAGATAATAGGGGAGGCACAGGGGAAAGATTCAGCAAATAAATGTAAGAAGAAGCATGTGGAGAGAGAGAGAGAGAGAGAGAGAGGGATGTATGGAAGATAAGGGGTGATGAGGAATAATATTTAGAGAGGATGAGATAACTAGGGAAAGATTTATGGAATACTACAAGATTTACAAACAATATGAAGGGACAGAAGTTTCAGAATGTAACTGAAGAAAGACCATAGAAAGATAAGTATAATGGAGGATAAAAAAAAAAGATTTACATGGAATTATTCAGAGGTGACAATGGATGATATAAGGAAGACCATATTCAAGATGAAGGGGAGGGAACTTAGAAGGGCAGAAGGATTTCCCCATAATTTCTACAAATGGTAAGAGAAGGAATTGTGGACAGTCCTAAAGGAGGAATAAAACAGAATATAGGATCTGGGAAAAATATTTAAAAATATGAGGAGGGTCAGGATAACCATGATACCTAAAGAAGAAGAAAGGGGGAATGTGGAAAATTAGGATTCATGTTAACAGATCAAAAGCATATATACTAAATGGCATTTGACTGAAAAAAGAAATGACCAGAAATCACTTTCAACAATTTTCTCAAAAAGTTTCTATGCAGTGGTATCCACCCCAGACAAGTAGAGGAAGACCTTCCCAATACCTCTCCAACCTATATATACAACTCTCAGGTCACACAACAGTGGAGAAATTGCATCCTGAAGGATCACTGAAACTGATTTTGATAATTTGCATTCAACCTAATGTCATTTCACATAAATGTCTTCAATAATGCAACTGCATCCTGGAAATTATAGGCATATCTCTTTGATCAATTTAGATATCAAGATTTTAGAAAAGGTATTGGTAGAAGGACTGTATGAAATATTGACAACAATAAATTAAACAGGGCATAATGGTTTCATGAAGAGAAATAAGGCAAAAAAGTCATGGTGTGGTATACTCGAATTTATGCATGGGGGAGAAAGAAGATGGAAGACAAAGGTGGGATTGTGTTCTTTGAACTGAGAAGGCATTTGATATAGTGAGGTGGGATTTCTATGAAAGACTATGTAGCAAAGACAGGTAGGGGAAAGGTTCATGCATTGGCAGAATTTATAGCAGATCCAGAAATGTTATTGGCAGAGCTACCATCTGGTAAAGCCACTAGCTGAGATGACATTATAGTCTTGTTCTGCACAACTTAATGGAAAGAATTAATGTTGACGTTTCATAGACTGTTTGTGTTGGCACAGAAAACTGGACCACTTCAAGCCACTAGCAGTTTAGCAGTACTTCTTCTTTTGATCAAGTGAGGAAGGGACATTTCTGACCCTGCTAATTTTTTACCTACATCCTTACAGCAGACAGAAATCAAAATATTTGCAAAAGAGCTGACACTAAGGCAGGAAAAATGCTCATGAAGCAGCTGCAGCTGTACCAGCAAAGATTTGTAATGGGAGTGAGGGGGGGGTCAAGATTTGGTGCAGATGTGACAAAACATCAAGGTATACACTTTGGATCAGCAAACCCTTATTATAGTATTTTATATAGATATGTAAAAGGCATTTCTTGTGGAAAGGTGTTTCCAAATGTGGATTCTTAGTAGAGTTTATTGAGGCATGACAGATTCTTTATGCACATCCACATAAGGATTTTATTTTGCAGGTTGTCAGGATGTAGCATTGAGGCCTGTACTACTAGGCTGCTGAAGGAGATGAAATCTCTGTTATCATGTTGAAGGTAATTGATCCTTCCCTTTCTTGCAAAGGTTAATGGAATTCATACGACTTAAAGTTGCAGTATCATTGTTTCTAATATGATTTCCTCTGTTATGTACATTGCCCAGATATGGTGCTATGCTTACAAATGTTCAAGCTATCTGGCTTATCCTTTAAGTATATGCAATGTTTGTGAATAAGAGCAACCCGATTTTGGAAAATAGGGGATGTTAGCAATCCTGAGATTCTAAAGAAGAGGCTTTAGAGATTGTATTTTTCAGCAACAATGACTTTTCTGTTTTGGACAGGATCTAGATATTTTAAAGGTATATAATTGACTTTGTGCTGTATTCTGCAGGTGGAACTAATCAACTTACTATATATTGAGATGTGGGCACTTTTCTTTCATATACTGTATGCATGGAGCATTTCAAAGGGTGTATGCATTTTGGCAGCATTTACAGATGTAGTTTCAACTTCTTTCTTTTTTTTTTTTCAGTTGGAGTCATATGTCTTTTTAAGTTTCATTTTTGCATATTGGTCAGCTTCCTTGCCACTTACTCTATATAACACATGCATATCTCCACAGTAAGTCATAATTTGCACTCAGATAAATTTAGACCAGTATAGTGGGAACTAATTCTGGAATTCATATCATTAGAAAAGGGTAGGAGTCAACTACATTGTAAAAAATGGGAATTGGTGGAACAATATATACAAGGGAGGAATGAGGTCTAAGGTGGCAGGACTTAAATAATCTATGTAATGTTTGACTGAGAAAGAATGGATAGATTATAAATGATGTATAATGTTTGCAACTGCGAGTGTCTCAGTATGATTTGCAATGTAAAATGCTTGCAACTAGGATTGTGTCTGTGTGGTTTGTTTTCATTTATATAAATGTATGATTTTCTATGTAGTAAGTGAATGTTTTAATAAAGATGTTACTTGGATAAAAAAAGACAGGAATTGAATAATTTATGTAATCTTGTTTAGGTTATACAATATATAGCAATATATGTACAGTATAATGCTTGTCATGTTAATATAGTTTGATTACTTTTATATGAATGAAAATTTGCCTATGTCACAAGTGATAACTCAATAAAGGTGTTTAGAAAAAAGAGTCAAGTCTTGAGTGACATGTGTCTTTATAGCTTTATCCCTGTGATGGCATTTACCAGTTTTAAGCTGTCATATAGATGGTATTACCCCTCTGCAAACATGTTACTAGAAAGGCAAGCAGATAATGAAGGATTGATATGTCATTGTTATGTCTTAAGAGTGGACATCTTTGGACAAGTTTGATCGAGGTTACATCCTATGTTATACATAGTTGCTTTCTACTTGCTGATCATTTTGAATTTGGTTATGGAGACTGAATGGTAGGTTTCTAAATTGTCAAATGAGGTAAAATAATATATGAGATGAGTTTGCTTAGGTTTATTTTACCTATTTGTTGACTAGGTAGGTGACTGAATAGTCTATCTACCTGCTTTACTCAATAAAGTACTTGAAATTTCAACTTCAACAAGGTTATCTTTATTCTTCCCACAAGGGGGGTATCAGAGAGAGAGTATCCTAGATCCACTAGCTAAAGTGATTTTTTCTGGACTAATCATATGCACTCTGTTTCAAGTTGTTTTCTCTTAGGACATGACAATAGCGGCATCATGCTGTCTAAGTACAGGAAATGTGGGCCAGATGATTTTACTTTAACATTTCTGTGTATATTAAAATAAGCTATGGTCATTTTTTATAAGCATAAATATGTGCAAATGCTTAATGATTGTTAGATTTGTATAGTTTAGCACACGTGATATGACTATACATATATCACTTTTTTCTTTTTGCAATGACTACTTAAAAGATACACTGTATTCTTTTTAGAGCTGTAATGTCATAATAAATCTGTTATTTCATACTAATATTTTATAGATGAGATTTACTCTACTGTTTGGTTTGCTAAATAAAGTTGAAAAGAAAAGATAACATTGCAGATGGATATCATTGTACACAATTTAATTATTTGATGAAACACTGAACTAAATAATATGCATAAATGCATACAAATAAAACAGAAAAACACAGTTCATGGACCTGCAGACTTCCCACATCATTGTTTCTCTGTGCAGTGCATTAAATGCAGAGGTTGTGGGTGAAAATTGCATCACTCCCCTAGTATTTGTTTTTCTACTAATTTCTGTTAATTTTATTAAGCTCATAACTGCAAGATAACTGTATTCTTTGTCAGAAGCTGCCTAGAAACATAGATTTCTGTTCCTTCTACTCCATGATCATAAAACTCAGGAGTATGTCTTGCTGTAATCTTAACATTCCAAAGTCTTTGAATGGAAGGAGTTATAATTGTGTCTCACCTAATGTTACTGTTTATAATGGGGTTACATTTTGTATAATCATGCCTGACTTATTTTGAACTACAATATGGTCCACTCCAAAACAGAGCTGCTATCTTAGGGTTCACAGTGTTGAAAGCATAACAAAGTTTAATTCTTACAAGCTTAAGTGTAATACTATAAATACTAACTACACCATCAAAAGGCTTTAGTAGTCTCTCTCTTTTAGGTTCTTTATAAATACAAACAAGTTTTCACTTGCACCTTCATCAGGATGTTTTCTTTTTATGAATACCTGATGAAGTTGGTAGTGAAATTGCATTTGCATTTAATAAATGAACCTTCTATGTAGGGTGTTCTGGAGCAGTTTTTGCTTTGGATATTTGCATGCACGACAGCTCTTTCTTTTAATTTTTTTCCTTATTTTTTAATTCGGGTGCCATTTAATATAAAACCTAGATTATTCTGAACCATATATGACACAAGCTTTTAACAGATTTCTCCAATGCCAGATCATTTCAGCTTTATGTTGATTGGTTTTTAATTTGTTCACTCCCAATAAGCATGATGCTGCATTCACTGACATTCATTTCTAGATCTAATTTTTCAAACTGGCATTAATATCTTTTAAATAGTTATTTAGATTATCAGTGTTTTCTGCTTCAGTGTACAATGCACCTATGTTATGTCATTAGTATACATAGATAACCAATGATAATTATTTCCTGGAAAAAGAGTACATTTAATAGTTTAATAAAACTTCTCCTAACACAGAATCCTATGGAACACTACCAGACAGATTAGCCCAGTTGGATGGGTGACCAAGTAGGGCATATTTTTTATTTCGACACAAATCCTAGAAAGACTGGCTACACAAGCAAGAACCTCCACACCATTTCAGACTAATATCATGATTTATTAAAAACAATAAACCAAGTATTAAGGGCTTTTGTCCTGTAAGTTAAGACTTCTTCAGAATATTGAATACATTCAATCCAACAATTACTTTCTATTTATATAAAAACACACCCATCTATTTAACACAAACTTGTTTAAGGTCAGCTAAGCAGTTCTGTTTTAAAGGGAAAACACATATTCTACCTTAACTAAAACTAATTAGTAAAAATGGCACAGCATAAGAACAATTTTTTATACACACATTAAAAAATCCTAATTAAGTAAAAAAAACTCATTAGAAAATAAAATAAATTGTTTGCTTGTTTCTAAAGCTCTATACTTTAACCAGGGTTGAATACTAACATAGTCATTCAAACCTGGAGAGTGAGAGGGTCGCAGACACAACTGCCATTTCATTTCCTTCACTTCTAAAACCATTTCAAATCCCCCCTTCTAGGGTTCAGCATAAGCTTATCTAGTATACCAAATTTAAAACTAGAAAATTGGATACAATTTTTTGTATATTTATATAGGGCATTATAGTCATTTTTCTTTTTGAGTGACAAGATAATCAGTTAACTCCCATTACCTTGCATGGCAGGCATGGCAATGAAGCCTGAAATATTTAAGGATCGACCATTGTCACGAGGGAAGAGCAGCAATACCCAGTGGTAAAAGCCACTGAGCCCTACATGTTTCACCTCTGTTTTTCTGTTGCAAAATACATTTTTGCATCAGGAGTAGATTGACTCACTCGTATGAGCTAAGTGGTCTATGTCACATATGTCACAAGGTCCAGCATATTATATCTTAATAATATTCTTAATGTAGTGCTACCTGTACAAGTTAAAAACAAATTACCTTGGTTACTTATAACAGAATTATATCATTCTCTCTTAGGTGTTTCAATAACCTAGTTGTATGCTTGCAGAAATAATTCAGTCCTTTTTAATAGTGGTGCTTTTTAATAATTCTAATACCCTAAAAGGCAGATTTTAAAATATGTGTTTGTTTCATGTTTTAACACACTCAAGAACATTTTAAACTGCAGCCCAAGAAATAAATGACTGCCTAGGTTTGCTGTATAGCATATGCAATTAATGGTATGACATGTTAGTAAGCTTTCTGCTGTACTTCTCATTTCTTCCAATTCACTTATATTTTGTGTGACTCTAAGAAAGCAACACAGCCAGAGCAGTGCTCCTGGCTCACCCCAAAGTGAGGATTTAGTCTTGGTGGGCTCACTTATTAAACAAACAGAAATGAAGACTTTTCACCAAAGAATACGTTAAGACATTTGAAGGAATTAAACATAGGAACTCATACAAGGAACTTACAAAGTTAAAGATCAAATATACTAACACTTACATTTAAAATCACTGGTGAGGCTCAAGTTGAATATTCGTGTTCTAAAAACACAATCCATATTTGTGGCAATTGGAGTAAAGGTCTAGGTCTATGCAGGCTGGTTCTAGGCAGTTCATGTTTATCAATCATGTTACAGTCAGACAACACAGATGAGATGGTAACTGTGCAAAACCCGTTTATACAGTTTTGCAATCAGTTTATGAATTCATTCTCCTATGCACAAACTTAAATCTCTCTCTCTCTGTCTATCAGTGCATACATACACACACACACACACACACACACACACACACACACACATACACACACATATATATATATATATATATATATATATATATATATATATATAATCACTACTAAATCCTGAATGTGCAAAATACCGATGCCCTAAATCGCAAGACCAAAGTATCGAAAGATCATAATACCTAAACTGCTATATACCGAAGCACACAATCACGAAAGCCTGAAATATCGAATTAAAGTAGTGTGACAACAGCAACAGTGAGACAGTCAAGTGAAACACCTCAAACTGCAAATAAAGACCAGAAACCACATGATTAGCACACGGAATGCTAACGTATACCGTTCCATGAATGTAAATACCATCACAAATCCTTTGTAGTACTTCGTAACACTCACTGTAAATAATAACCAGAAGCAAAGTGAACCCCACATAAACTTAAACTTCACCCAGTGTATCCTGGTATGACATAGTAGACTCCTCACATCTTTAATAAACGAGCAATAGCTCTGACCAATTCCATACTCGTATAACTGTTTTGATTATCCAGTACACACTGAAACTGGCTATGGTGCTGAAGCAACTTTCTGCATTTAGGAGAAGGACAGCCTGCTACCAAACATTCTCACAATCCATCCACACGATTCTGTTCTTTTGCCAAATCACTCATTAAAACCGACAGATCAGTTGCCTTACTGCCAATCAGACATTTCAATTGGCGATGCCACGCTTTCCACCGAGTTCTGCGTATGTGGCAGAAATAACCTATTTAGTTCATACACATTCCAAAATGTAATAGGAAACAGAGGCGGAAAACATGTTACATCAGTAGATCATGTAGCAAACTTTCTAAGTTTCTCAAACACGTACCAATTAGAAAAATATCTCAGAATATCTATGCCCTCTGCTGGGAATTTTTCCTTTAAGGCATTAAATGTTGGTATGACATCTGATTCCGGAAGGAATGCAAGCCCAGCTAAACATTTCACTGCCAATTGAAAACCATGGCTGGAATTATAAAGTGAGCCCAGTCCAAGCTGCTGCACTTTCCTCCAAACACTGCATCCAAAATGGAACAAGCAGCCCTTCGACTTAATGTCTGCAAAGTTTAACCTAATGCTTTTTAAAGCAGCTACTTCGAAGTCACAAAGGATGAACTGTAGTGTTAATGGGAACTCATGCACTGATAATAAATATAGTACACAATGCCACATGTTGTATGCCCTTAGGGACTTTTTAGACATCAAACAATACAATAACGGCACACACTTGCCATACCCGGCATACTTCACTATGCCATGAATACTATATAGTTGTCAGCAGAGCACACCTTTGCAGAAATACGTGCCATCCATCAACCAGATAGTAGCTACACTTAAATCACGGAGATTATTGATAGTGCTAAAGACTACTACAGTATTACGAGAGGGTAGATCTAACATGCACTTTTCAATGAACCTGCCACTCTGAATGGGGAACATAGCCATATCAAGACCTTCTAATGTTAAATCAGGGATGTGTGTTTCATTACTAGTTTTACTCCTAACCCTTCTAATCTGTTGCAATAGCGCTTTATCATTGGGTAGACTTGGCACACATTGCAAGGACGTTGATACCATAGCATCTTCCACTAGCATGCAAGGTGCATCTCTAGAGAGAGATGCTTTCTCTTTTAGTTTACCACATACTTTATATTTTTCAACTTCAAAAGGATCTCCGGCATGGTTGTGGGGCGTACTCTTTAACAGTTGCTCACCTTCGGATAATGATAGTGTCACTGTTCTTCCTTTGCAGCTTCCACTCCGTTTATATTTGCAGCACCAGTATCGTCGGGGATAAGATTTCCTTTCCAGGTGGTACACATAATCTTCGATTACTAGTACCTCTTTACTTTGCTGTGACTGCATTCGATTATACAATCAGCCAATATCTCCAGGTGCACTGTAGCTGTTGTCGGACATATTTTGCTCGTTGATTGCTGTACAGCACGTTTACATCAAAGTAGGTGTTTTATACCCCACTACATTTTCCGACGTAGTACAATGAAATCACAATACCATTATGTATATTTTGTGATTGTGTGCTTCGGTATTTAGCAGTTTAGGTATTATGATTTTTCGGTACTTTGGTCTCGCGATTTTGGGCGTCGGTATTTTGCACATTCGGAATTTAGTAGTGATCCTATATATATATATATATATATATATATATATATATATATATATATATATACATATATATATATGTATACACAAAAATCCAAAAGAAATAACAGCACCATATCAAAGTAATAAATTGACTTTTAATGTATGACCATCCCCAGACAAAGCAAACTAAGTTTCCCTTCAATTCATGGGGCTCCTTTAGTGCATAAATATTGAATTAATGTATCCATATTTAAAGTTCAAAAGGTAAGAAAGCACGAGGCATAGAAACATAAAACTATTTATAATAAATATCCGTATTTATTAAGAACATCAGTAAGTGACTATAAATAATTAAATATCAAAACATATAATAAATATAAACCTTAATGAAATAAAATTCATCATGAAATATGACATTTATCCAAATGTATATTGGCATGTAGTGCTGAATCAATAAAATTGCAAGAAATGTGCAGAAAAATATACTCCTAAAATTATAAAACTTAACCTAAATAGGACTAATTTATGAAATAAATGATACAGAAAATGTTTTAAAGTGACTAATTAATTCCAACCCCATGCATTGCCCCAAAATTAAATATTCATTTTTTTCTCCATTTTTCTATCCAAGATCTTCTGACTATCAAATCTACTGGGGAATGATGATACAACCTTGTCAATTCCTATAAATGAAAACATCGCACCAGGGTGTTGGATTTTGTACATGACTAGATCACTTCTATCGCTTGAACACCAGATGTCACTAAAATGTAAAGAAAGTCTTCCTTTAGAAGGTCTTGAAGTTTCTCCCACATAAAATGTGACAGATACAGATGTGCAAAGGTAGCTTACCCACTCTGTACTACATGTGATACGCTTGTGAATATCAAACACTTCATGAGTGTTTTTGGATGATAAATGTTGCATATATAACTAAACAATTCACAATTATCACATGGTTACCAACCAGTAGTTTTATTATGTAAAATCTAACTTGTTTTTTTTTACTTGAAATTGATCTTCATAAGTGGCTAATTGATTACCAGTAAGAATAGATCTACGCTTATGAAATAAAACACAGTATCTATATATATATATATATATATATATATATATATATATATATATATATATATATATATATATGTATATATATATATATATATATATATATATATATATATATATATATATATATATATATATATTGGCACACATACATACCTATACATATATTAATATATAAATATCTACCTCTATCTACCTATGATATATATATATATATATATATATATATATATATATATATATATATATATATATATACACGTGTGTGTGTATAGAAGTGCACAAACACACACACATATAACTATTTAGATGTAAGTACATAAACAGAGATATGTATAAATATTGCTTGACATTGTTTCTATGAAAGATTATTATCTGACTTACCTATAGTCATATAGTCAGCATCACTGAAATATTCATCTTAGTACAGCAATTTCACAAAATTTACACAGAAGAAAATATCAGCTTCTGACAGTTCTTATAATCTGTTCTGCTGTATTTGCAATTTTGTTTTAAAAAGTTCTTTATAAACAGTCAGTTAAACAATATAATAGTTATGGACTTCTATCTGATAGACAAAGCATGGCTTCCAAAATGGTTTTAGCGCAACAGCCAAAATCTGAGCATATCCAGCCAGCCAACCAGCCACAACCTTTTCCCCATTGTCCACATGGGGTCAGGGTGTCACATCAATAATGACAATCATCTAGAGCCAAGGCTCACACTACCAGGAGGCCTGGCATAATTGTTCTTCTGTAGCAGTCACATGCATGCACACTCGTACCAATGGCCAGTTTAGAGCATCCAGTCCACCAACTGCATGCCTTTAGAGTGTGGGAGGAAACTGATGTCCCAGAGAAAACCCATGCAAACATGCAGCAGAAATGCAAACTCCACACAGAAGGCACCCCAAATAGAATCAAAACAGACACCCACTTGCTGTGAGGCAGCAACACTATCCACTGAGCCACTGTTCCACACCCTCAGCATCTGACACTATCAAAAGCAACCTAAATGATGGTCTCCTTATAGTCAGTAATTTTGTGGACATGACCCATGCCTTTGAAGCTGTTCACCACAAAATCCTTCTTCAAAGCTACAAAAATGAAATTTGGGAGAAAATGTCATTGCCTGGTTCCAGAGCTACATTAAGAGTAGGACCTTTTAAGTTTACTTTAACAACCACCTGTCAAATAATGGAACACTAAAAACAGGTGTAATTCAAGGTTCTATTCTAGGCCCATTAGTATTTTCTTTATTGATTAATTATATTACTAACAAGTTAACTTATCCTTATCCTTCTATGTGAAGGATATTTTATTGTTCTTTGTTCTTCTTTCGTTTTTTCCTGGTTAGGGGTCACCACAGCGGAACTCCGGTTCGCTAATGATTGGCAGTAGATTTTTATGGTGCCGAGGTGCCAGCTTGATGCCCAACCTTCAATGAAGGCACGCCCATTCACGCATGTCTTTCGAACACCACTCGACTGCGGGGAGGACATGCAGACTCCACACAGAAGGCGCTCCAGCCGAGAATCGAACGGTAGAACCTCTTGCTGTGAGGCAACAACGCTACCGCTGCACCACCGTGGCTGTATATAGAGGATATTTTATTACGCCATAGAAATAAATGTCCAAGTGTTCTGCATTGTCATATCCAGTAATCATTCTCTGACCTTTGCCAATGGTCTGAAAAATAAACTCCAAATAACCAAAATAAATGTGCTTCTTTTTCCAGAGCCACTCAACAATGGCTTCATAAAGAAAGTTTCTGATCATAAACAACTTTTAACAGCAAGGGATCGAGTGATGTTAGAATGCAATAACACAACCAGACCTTGGTACTGTAAAGTAAAAAGTGGCCTATGGTGACAGCAACAATATTTTTTTTATTTTTTATTTTATTTTTATTTTAATTTGTTTACCGGGAAGGTCCGACTGGAGCAAGGTCCATTTACAGTGGAGGCCCAGGGAGAAAATCTCCATAACAACACAAATACAACAAATAACAAAAGATTTCTGTACAGTGGCATATATACAATCATGCAGATATATTATAGGTTCATAGGTAGGTACTAGGCTATCTGCCCGAAGGCATTTATAAACCTAGCTAGAATGTGTTGGCTTTCGTCACCCCCTTAGATTAGTTCCCTGTGCCTCTGTTCAGCAGAGCCACTGAAGTGAGTGTTAGCAAGGAGCTCTGCCTAATGTAGATTGGATTCTTGTTCCAAAGCATGGGAAGTCTCTGGGACAGGAATCTATCCCTCCAGCATGTCCTATTTATTATTGTGATGAGGTTTAGATCCATAGAGCATGTGGCTCGAGGGGATAAGGTTTTCTTTAGGTGGAGCATGTCCACCAATTCTGGGTTGGACATGGCCTTGTATGTCAGGCAGAGATCACTTCTGAGTAGGCGGCATGCAACCAAGTACAGCTGGAGTTCCTTCAGTCGAGCTGCATAGGGTATCTGTTTGAGGCCAGTGATCCTCTTGATGAGGTACTTCTGTGATCTTTCCAGCTGTTGCAGGTGTCTTGTAAGGTACATCCCAAATGGGGTGTTGTACTCTATGATGGGTCTGATGAGTGATGAGTAGAGGGGCACAATGACCTCTTTTGATCTGGATGCAAACCCTTTTGTGATTAGGTGGGCCATGTAGAAGGATTTTCTAACCACTTTGGCAATGTGATTATCAAAGGAAAGATTACTATCTACTTGGGTCCCCAGATCCCTTATTACGTCTTCTGTATTTAGGTGACTACCACCTATGTGGTAGTTTGTGGGTACTTTGCTTTTTTCCAAAGGGGATGACTATGCACTTTTTGGCATTTAGCTTGAGTGCATGATTATGACACAAGGTATCCGTCTCAGTGAGACCCTTTTGGAGGATGTCTGTGTTAGCCGGAGAATCAATTATAGCCCCTTGTTTGCAGTCGTCTGTAAACTTGGTCAGCCATAGTCCTTCTGTGCTTGCCTGTACCTCTGAGAAGTATATGCCGAACAGGAGGGGTCCTAGGACTGAGCCCTGGGGAATGCCACTTGTAACCGGCTTAGAGTTGGACCTAGTTCCCACAACTCTCAGCATGTGTGTTCTGTCCATGAGCCAGTTGGCAACCCATCTTGTGACGTAGGGGTTTATGTTCAGGGTGGTGAGCTCGTCTATAATACCAAAATGGGGAATGGTGTCAAAGGCCTTTGCAAGGTCTAGGTAGCCTGTGTGTACCACCTTTCCCTCATCTATAGCCTTGATAACTGTTTCAAAGAAGTCCACCAGGTTTAGGAGGCATGATCTGCCCTTATCAAAGCCAAACTGGGTATGGTCCAGTGTTTGGAGGTTCCCAATGTCTCTGTTAATGAGTTACATGATGATGCGCTCCATAGCCTTGCAGACCTAGCTAGTCAGGCTTATAAGGCGATAGTTCCTGGGGTCTGTTGTGGCTCCACCTTTGTGGAGCAGAATAACCGTTGCTGTTTGCCACTCTATGGGTATGTAGCCTGTGGAGAGGCTGAGTTTGAACAGTGTGTTTAGGTGAGGGGTTAGTTAGTCTTTGAGCTCATGGAGGATGCAGCCTGGGACACCATCCGGTCCACTTGATGCTGTATTTTGGCTTTGGAGAGGGCTGTTTTAACCTGAGTGTCTATGATTTCAGGGGCTCTACATTCTTCTGGTATGGTTATGGGCCCTTTTGGGGGTGAAGTTTGCACTGAACCTGTCTTCCAGTATGTTGGCGATATTGGTCGGTTCAGTGTATTTTGTGCCATTCTGCACTAGCTCCAAGCAGATCTGAGCATTGCGACTTAGATTCTTGACATAGCTAAAGAATGTCTTGTGGTTATTTTTGGATAATATCGTACATTAGTTTGATCTAGGCAAGCTTGGTATATACAAAGTAAACCTTGGATGTCACTATTGGTAGAACAAAGCATAACATTGAAAGATGCAATCAAGAAAACCGATATGATATGTCACATTGTGAGACATAGTTTGTAGGATAGTAGTCCCTGAAAGGGAGTATTTGAGTAGTACAAAATAGCTGAGGTAAGCTGAGGTAAGCAGTGAGTAGATGAGGGTGGCAAGATTTGGAGGAGAGCAGGAAAGCATTTATGTGTTGCAAGGACAGAGCCATGATTGCAAGAGGTGTGACTTAAGTGTCTTCTTGAAAAGTGAGATGGATGGCGCTGAGGAGATATTTTGGGGGAGGTTATTCCATTCCCTAGCAATGGTGTGAGAGAAAAGACCTTTCCCTGCAGTGTTATTTGCTTTGGATATGCAGAGTAGGGTTTTGTTGGAAGAGCGTAGAGGACAATTTGCTGAATATTGGTTTAGTAGTTGGTTTAAGGCTGAAGTTTTCTGAGGGTTTCTTATTATGTTCAATGTGAGAACTAACTGGTGATAACTAATTAGCTGAGGGAGTTCTAACCACTGTAGTTGCTTTAGGGCAAGAGTGGAGTTATTTGCGAATTTTGCAATTTTATTGTAACATGACTCTAGTTTGTTTAGGTCTGTTTTCCTGATATGAATTAGGATTGATGATGCATACATTAGGGTAGACAAAAGGTGGGTTTGGGCTAGGGAGATTTGTGCTTGGTCCAATAGGAACTGTTTGTGTTTGTATAAGGTTCCTAATTTCTTATGTACCTTTGTGATGGTTTGTGAAATATGGATATCAAAGTTTAGATCCTTTTCTATTTCAACCCCAAGCAGCTTAGTATGGGGGGAGGGGGAGATTGTGGTCCCATTTTTGGAGATGATAGTGAAGGTAGGAGGTGTGGTTTTGGATTTATTGGGGGTAAAAAGGAGTAATTTGGTCTTGTTGGGGTTTAGAATAAGTTGGATATCAGTAATCCATTGTTCCACAGAGCAGAAGGATTCTTGGGTAAGCTTTTGAAGAGAGGTTATGGATGGGGCTGAGCAGATTAGGGTGGAGTCATCTGCGTACTGTATAAGTGATGCATGCAGGGTGGAAGTATGTAGTTTGTTAGTGAAAATGGTGAATAGTAGAGGACCCAGTATTGATCCTTGAGGAACGCCTATAGTAGTTGGTAATAGAGGTGAGAGTGTACCTTGCCATTTAACTGATTGTTTTCTATCAGAGAGATAGTTTTTGAACCATGAAGTAGTGGAGGGATGAAGGACAAGGTGGAAAAAGTGCCTAAGAGTAGGTTATGGGAGACCATATCATATGCTTTTGATAGATCTAAGAATATGGT
Source organism: Protopterus annectens (assembly GCF_019279795.1). NCBI lineage: Eukaryota > Metazoa > Chordata > Ceratodontiformes > Protopteridae > Protopterus > Protopterus annectens. The sequence goes on from NC_056744.1 coordinate 1,191,655,380, forward strand.
TGATACGAAGTTGTTGTTGTTTCTTAGTTGGTTAACCTGATTGGTAAAGGAGAGTAGAGCAGTAGTTGTACTATGGTTTGGGCAGAAACCATGCTATGTGGGGGAGAGGAGGTTATGTGAGGATAAGAAGTGCATTACCTGGGTGTGAATACATTTCTCCAGAAGCTTGGAAAGGGGGGATAGGATAGCCGGTAGTTTGATAGTTCACAGGAGTTACCACCTTTGTGAAAGGGAATAATATATGACACTTTCCATAGTTGGGGTATATAGGTTTCTTGTACAGAGTGATTTATAAGAACTGAGAAAGGGTAGGCTAGTGACTCTGCAGCTAATTTTAGAAAATTAGTGGGTAAACTATCTGCTGCAAGAGTGGTGGGTTTTAGTTTAGAGAGTAGCTTTCTAAATGTGGAGGTTGGTACAGGTGAGAATATAAAGGTGGGTATGTTAGTTTGTTCTAGAGTTGGGGTGAATTTAGAGGTATTGTTGGATAATTGGGTAAATAATGTGAGGACAGAGTCTGTGAAGTGATGGTTGAATTAAGAAGCTATGCTATCATTACCAGAATTGTTGTTGGGAGATGGGGTGGTGGTTTTACTGGGCTTTTGAAGGGTATTGATAGCCTGCCAGAACATTTAGGGGTTTCTGGAATGCTTGTTTTGGATGTCTAGGAAGTAGTTTTTTTATCTATTTTTGTTTGGGTTTTGGCCTTATTTCATAGTTCTTGATATTTTTGTCTGTCTTGGATAGTGTTATTCTTTTTCCAGTTCTTCCAGGCATTGTCTTTGGCTTTTAGTAAGGCTTTTGTTGTCCTATTTAGCCAGTGGTCATAGTTAACTTTAGTTCTAGGTTTCCTGATGGGAGCTAGTATATTTAATGGGTCTATATTAAAAGCCCGAAGATACGTTTGAGCGAATCAGAAAAGAACAACACATATTGCGTGAACTACAGAAATGGCAAACTTCAAAAACCTCAAAATTTGAAATGTCAATTTGTCATGGTTGGCCCATCTGCGGTATTGCTCCGTAAGGTAAGTGTATGATAGTTACGGACCTTAGGGTTAGGGTGTGAGCTAAAGTAAGTGCATAGATAGGTAATGTATGTAAGGTTTAGTGTAGGGTTAGAAGTAGGGTTTTGTTAAGTGTATGTGTGTGGATTAGTTGTTTTGTTTGGGTATATCTCCATAGGGTAATAAGTGCGCGATAGTTACGGACCTTAGGGTTAGGGTGCGGATTAAGGTAAGTGCATAGATAGTAATGTATGTAAAGTTTAGTGTTGTGTTAGAAGTAGGGTGCTGTTAACTGTATGTGTGTGGATTATTTGTTTTGTTTGGGTATATGTCTGTAGGGTAAATGTGCGATAGTTACGGACCTTAGGGTTAGGGTGCGGATTAAGGTAAGTGCATAGATAGTAATGTATGTAAGGTTTAGTGTAGGGTTAGAAGTAGGGTTTGGTTATTGTATGTATGTGGCTTATTTATTATGTTTGGGTAGGTAGTATGCAGTGGGCAGTGGGGTTGACCGACTATGACGATTCGAGATTTTAAATTTTGTGGTTTAGGGGGTTCGACATATTTGCGGTTTGGGCTGTTGTTGTAGTATTTGCTCAAAAGGTTTTTTGGGTTTTTAATATAGACCCATATTTAGTACATTCATGAAAGCAGTATTAAAACAATCAACTGCCTGGTCTAATGGTAGAGTTTTCAGTGGGTTCCAGTCATGTTCCTGGAACTTACTGTTAAGAGTTTGTGGATTTACCTTGTGCTCATCCCTAGTTTCCTTGAACAGCATGGGTTCGGATATTTTTGTCTGTTTATGAAGGAGGAATGTGGGGCAGTGGTCACTCAATGCATCAGGTAAGCAGCCCACATGATAATTTTCTTTGGGGAGATTAACTAAAGTCCAATCGAGAATGGAATGTTTTTTGGATTTTTTGTCAATTCTGGTGGATTGTTGGATTAGTTGTGAGAATCCAAGTAAGTTAATATGGTTTGAGGGATTGTTGGAGTTGCAGGCCAGCCAGTCTAGGTTTAGGTCACTCAGCAGGATAGTTTCTTGGGGCAGGTTGACTGTAGCCCATTCTAACATTTCCTCTATTATAGGCGAGTTATTTCCTGGAGGAATATAACTACAGAGGATGTTGATAGCTGGATGGTTTCTTGGGGAAGGTTGATTGCGGCCCATTGTAGTATCTCTTCTATTATAGGTGAGTTATTTCCTGGAGGAATATAACTACAGAGGATGTTGATAGCAGGATGGTTTCTTGGGGTAAGCTGATTGGGGCCCATTGTAGTATCTCTTCTATTATAGGTGTGTTATTTCCTCGATGAATATAACTACAGAGGATGTTGATTCTCTTTTTGTTTTTGAGGGACATAACGGAGCCTAATGTCTCTGCATTCTGAAATTTGGGAAGTGCGGTTTTTAGAGGTTGGAGGTTGAGTGTATTTTTAAATAAGATTGCAACTCTGCCTCCATTTTTGGTACCGCTATCTTGCCTTAGGATGTTATAGCCTGGGGGAAGAATTTCTTCATTTTGAATGGTAGGTTTTAGTCAAGTTAGTATGGTTAGTATGTCTGGGGAGTAGTGGGACATAAATGCATGTAAGTCATGTAGTTTGTTGGATATGCTTAAGGAGATCGGACTTGTGTTTCTGGGATAGAACAGGGTTACCTGGACCTGGGTTGGGGTGTATGTCCCCCTGAGATTAGTAGCCATTTTCTGAGGAATAGTGTGAGTTTTATGGCATGGACTATATCTATGTGTTTTTTGGATACTGTTTGTCTATTGTGAGGTAGTGTGGTTGGTCTTTTGTGTATGTAGAGTAATGAGTTGTTGTTAAATAGTGTGGAGCATATTACTATATTTTTATGAGTGTGTGTGTGTGTGTGTGTGTGTGTGTGTGTGTGTGTGTGTGTGTGTGTGTGTGTGTGTGTGTGTGTGTGTGTGTGTGTGTGTGTGTGTGTGTGTGTGTGTGTTTGTGTGTGTGTGTGTGTGTGTGTGTAGTGTTTAATGGTATGTTAGAGTATATGGATGTGGTGTACACTAGAGTAGTGAGAGTTAGTATTAGTAGTCCTAGTATGCCTTGCATGGTGTGGATGGAGTATACAGAGGAGGTGGTTGTGAGGTGGAGGGTGTGGTATGGAAGTGGGAGTGGATCTGATGACTGAGGAGTGGTAATAGGCTGTTGTAGGAGGGGTGGGGCTATATGGGCTATAAGTATAGGAGCACTGGGACAGGTGGAATGTGGGGGCAGGGAGTGAATGGAGCAGGCAAGAGCAAGAGAACCGAATACTGCAAAAAAGTATCAGTAACAGCAGGAGATTGACTGAACAAGAAGGTAACTTAGCCTAAAAGTAAGAGATAGTATTTTTCAGTAATAATTAAACTGTGGTTAGTTTCCCAAGGAGTAAGTGGGTAAGTTGGACCTATAGAATGGGGAGTTTGATTTAATAGATATCAACCAGCTTTGGTAAGAAGGGAGGAAAAAAAGCCTAGAGATTGATGTAGTTCCTAGCTTATATGTGGTGAAATGCTGCCACCTCGTGGCAAAATCAGATAGTGTACAGCAGGGATCAGCTATCCCACTATTTAGTAGTTTAGGCAAGGGTTGAGAAGTACCGGAGGGGGAGATAGGTAAGCGTTCTGCGGTAGGCTGCTAAAGAACACACACACAGGAGGGCAGCTAGCACAAATGGGTATTAAATATTAAAATAATTCACAATCACTTATTTGTAGGCTACATACATTCAATGTCTTGTTTGGGAAAGTCCTCACAGTAGCAACTCTGTTATGGAGCCTGGCTGGCAGGCAAAGTTCAGGGTGTCTTCTGGGATTGTCTGGATGTTTCCTTAATGCTTTAGTGGCAGGGAGGGAGCACCTGGATGGTGTACTGTAAAAACAGAAAGAGACAGAGAGAGACAGTAAGTTAGGAGAAAGGAATTGATGCAGGAATGAGGTGGAGGAGGAAAGTCAGAAAGTAGGAGGGATAATGTTAAGTTTAGCGAGGTAACGTAGAAAAAGCAGCAGGTAAAGCCCAGTGGAAAAATGCAAGGTACGCAATATTTGATCAATAAACTATGCAATTACACCACAGTTCAAGCACAATACAGTACCCTAGTTCATTTAGGGAGGAAGGGCTTGCTTACATTAGGGTGAAAATAATCAGCAGTAGTCCTAAACAGAGCATTAAATGCATAGGTACATCCAAAAACAGATCAAGAGATTCTGATGAAGTATGTAATATTAGAATATTCTTATAACAGACTCTCATATAATGGATACTATTGGGAGCATACCTTAGTTTTGTTTTAAAAACAATAATAATTTTAAAAGCACTTTATATTATTAGAAAGACCCCTGTAATGTGAGTTCTAATAGAAAGGGCACTTTCCCTAGCAGCATCTATTCAGTCTGTGATTATAATAATGAACTCGACTTTTATTTGCATGTTAAGTCAGGTGCTCGGTATTTTTTAAATGCTGATTCTGCCACTAAATATTTAGTCTACTTAGCAGCATGTACAGAATATAGGGCGTACTATGCTGGTAAGACAAAGCATGTAGTTCAAAAAAGGGCAAGCGTGCTATTAAGTTTCAAGTCTTGGAACTGATACACCCTTAGATAAATTAATTAATGAAGATCAAACTGGATTTATAATCAATGGATTAACATGATAATATAACAAGATGAGTAGCTATCTTAGATTTACAAATGGAATGGGCAAGAAAGTGACTCTAATTAGCTTAGATATCAAGAGAGCTTTTAATTCTGTAGATTGGGACTAATTGTTTAAAAGTGTAGAAGCATTTGTATTTCCAGCACAATCTGTTGGAATATTAAAAAAGCTGTATAGAGACTCCAAAGTATATGTTAAAATTGGAACTTACAATTCTGAATGATTCACTTTAAACAAAGGCACAAAACAAGGGACTCCCTTGCCCCCTTTATTATTTGCATTAGTTATCAAACCCTTAGCTAACAGTATAAGAAGCAATAGAAAAATCGATGGATTCTCAATTAATATTTCCAATTTAAAATGCAGCTTTTTGCAGATGGCATTTTACTAACTGTAGGAGATTTAAATTATTTGATTGTTGCAATAGATGAGAAAATTGAAAAGTTTCAAGAAGTATCACTGCTGAAATTTAATAGCAACAAAACTGAAACGTTAGTGTTAAATCAATTACTAGATAGTAAGTTTAAGGATAACTATAAATATGATATGGAAGGAAAAGAATTAAAATATTTAGGAATAAAAATGTATCCAGATGTGAGTAAGATTATTAATAATAATTTTGAAAAAGTAATTGAAGTAGTATTACTTTTATTAAAATAAATGGAATGATTGTTTTTACTTTTGAGGATAGGTTAGTGGTTATTAAAATGATTTGTATATGTATATATATATATATATATATATATATATATATATATATATATATGTGTGTGTGTGTGTGTGTGTGTGTGTGTGTGTGTGTGTGTGTGTGTGTGTGTGTCTGTGTGTGTGTGTTTGTGTGTGTGTGTGTGTGTGTGTGTGTGTGTGTGTGTGTGTGTGTGTGTGTGTGTATGGAAAAGACATTAGCTTCATTCTTATGGTATCCTAAAAAGCCAGGAATTGCTTAATTGCTTATAGAAATCATATTACATTATGAGCTTTCCAAATGCAGAATCAAGTTTTAATTAGATTATACTCTGGATAGACTCACTCTGAACTAGTCAATGGGAAACCATCTAGAAGCAGATTATACAAATTTTTTTCTCTGTTTATTAAAGATGATATATTAAAAATATATAATAATCCTTTCATTTGCTTAACAAAATTTAGCTTAGAAGGAAATTCATTTCACTCTTTAGACTCTACATATAAATCAATTCTTAAAACAGTTAAGAAGTATGTTTGTGAAACTCCATTAATATCAAAATAGAAATTTTTGTGTTTTCTAATTGCACAAACCTCTAGATTTAAGGAAACTTAGAGCAATGTTAAAATGAATTTACGAAAAAAATAGATTAGTATTATGGTCTGATTGCTTTGAAAAAAAAAAGCTAAGTCCCCACAATACTTCATGAAAGAATACAAGCTGGATGAATCTGAAATGAATTTGTGGATAATATAAGTGAAGAGGAACAGAACATTATTCCCCCATTATATGAATATATGAATGTTGTTATCGAAGATCGATTGACATGCAAATAATAATAATGCTGATGCAAAATTCTGTAACTTTCTTGATAGTGGTGAATTGAGTGACTAAATAGATGGCAAGAAAAAAACTTTGATATTTAAATCAGTTAGTCAAACTTCTTAAAGTTTATACTGGAAAGTTTTATGTGGAAATATATACACAGAATACTTGTTACTCCTTATAAAATGCCTGCGTTTAGTAAAAAGACTTCTTCAATATGTTGGAGATATAGTAAAGATGTAAAAGCTGACTGGACACATGTTTATGAATTCTGAAAAATTAAATATATATTGGGAAGAGAAATATGTTTTTTAAGGGGTTATGGTTTGATAATTGTTTTTTAACTAGACCAATAATAATAATGAATGTTCCACTTCTTGTATCTGTAAAAGCCAAAGAGCAAAGACTATTTTTGACTCACTTGGCAGCTGCCAGACATGTTATTACAAAAAAATAGAAAATGAACTTAGTTCCTATGCTCAAAGAATTTTTAAATTTAACAAAAATACTATGTAAAACTGAAAAAGAAGAGCTCAGAATAAGATCTATAAATCATAGTAAGACTTTTAGTTGTTGGGATAACCTTGAAATGTTGTTACTGAAGTACCAAGATTCTTAATGTGTTCATTGTATAAGAGTACCTCAATGGTTCTCTGTATTCCCATCATTATATAACAATATGTGACATTGAATTTCTTCCTTTCTGTGTACATATTGTAAATATGTTAAAGTAATAAACATTTTTAGAAAAAAAGAATTGATATACCCAGCTAGCACAGATGGTGACATAATGACCTACACTTAAGTTAATGATTTTAAGTGGATCCTAGAGCAGGAAGCCCACCAGTATCCATAGGTAAATGATGATAGATCTTTAAACCTTGCTTTGAAAAACAGAGGGGTAAGGCATTGCATTAAAGAATTATTTTCAAGCTGAAGTTTTAAAACAGCAGTTTAAGTATTGATGTATAAATTCATTATGATGTCAGTAAACACACAAATTGAGAACTACTATACATAAAACAGAATGTTTAAGTGTTGAAAACATGTTTGTAGTGCTTGGTTGGTTATTCCTATTCAAAGAATTAAAATATTTTTATTCCACATTGGTGTATTCAGCTACATTTTTTCATCAATTAGAAATTGTCACATTTAACTTCTTATTTCAATGATTATAGTACAGCAGGAATATTTTAAATCACCAAAATTATTTTTTTTTAAAGAAACAAAATACTGCAATCATGTTTCTGCAATTCAGCTAAATAGCCCGAAATCTAAATATACTTATCTATGAGACCTCACTATTTTGAAGATAAGTGCACATTTATTTAACATAAAATAAAGCAGTATTTCCCTTTTATTGTTATTACTTAACCTCAGAGGTATTAGAAAATTCATGTGCAGAATGGAAAGTAGATTTTTTTCAATATCTATATGTATCTATCTATCAATATACATATATATATATATCTATAAATATATATATATATATATATATATATATATATATATATATATATATATTTACATACATATATACACATATATGTATGTATATATGTATATATATACATACATATATATACATATATATATATATATATATATATATATATATATATATACACACACACACATATATATACATATATATATATATATATATATATATATATATATATATATATATATATATATATATATATATATATATATATATATATATATATATATATATATATATATATATATATACATATATCTATATATATATAAATGTGTGTGTGTGTGTGTGTGTTTGTATACAGGTCCACTTCATAATTTCGAAATTTCAAAACCTCGAACATCAGAATCCCGACGTTCAGATGTTTGAAGTTTTGAAATCCCAAAGCTATGCAATTGAGATCGTTCAACAGTGCGTAACTATAATTTAACTGTTTTCTTCACTGTAGTGCAATCTCAGAGCTGGTATATTTAAGTTGTGGGGGGTATGGGGGATGCAGCCCCTCACTTGGCGGGTGCAAGGGGTCTTACCCCCTGCAGAATCATGATTTGTAATGCTTATTTATTTATTTGTGTTTCAAGATTTCAAAATTTTGACCATCTGGACGTCGGGATGCTGATGTTTGAGATTATGAAATTTTGAAATTACATAGTGGACCCGTATATAGCCATCTATCTATATATCTGTATCTAGATATCTCTACACACACACACACACACACACACACACACACACACACACACACACACACACACACACACACACATATACATATAAATATTTATATATCAGTGCTACTAAACCTCACAGCCCCAGTATTATAAAATATCTAATCACACTCTACCACCTTACTCACGTGTGTTTACCTTAATCCTAACCCTAATAATACTGTTGCCCTTGACCTTAGTTATATACATTATGTTACCTAAAAACCTTTAGTTATGTATAATAGCATGTTAGCCAGTAAATCAAATATATAATTACGTTATAATAAAAAAACACATACCAATAAATATTTTTTCATAAAAAAAATCCAACCAACCTAAAATCAAAAACAGAAATATGAATAAATATCAATAAATATCAACAAACCTTATTTTGATGCAATATAACCTTACCTTAAAACCAGCATCTATAAATGCATAGCTCTTAGTTTAATTATAGTAGTTATGGAAATGTTCTCATTCAAGCCTGGTGGGTCCTGGGAATTTAGCTTTATCTGCCACAATAATTCCTCAGATTCCAATACAGTTTCTCAAGGTCCACACCTAGGATGCAATATAACCTTCTCTATTACTGCAAATTGGAACAGTTTGTGGGTAATGCACTCTTTTTTATGTTTGTAAAAGGCTTTATTCAAATTCATTTTACATAAACCATAGTTGTGTTCATATATGCATTTATTAAATGACCTGCCAGTATTCCCTATATAGAATGTTCCTATGGGATCATACACAGCTATGTATATTATACTTTTGGTAGAACAGTTACAACCATTAGCCAAACTAATTCTTGACTGCAGATGCCCCAATAAAGCAAATTCTTTGTCAAAGATAAAAAGACATTGATTACATTGCCCACATTTCCTCATACCCCTCACAAGTATGTGATTCTGGGGACCTTGTTTTCCAAAGACAGTTTTTAAATTTATACCCTTCTTATAAGCTATCATTGATCTGTTGCCCACTATGTCACATATATTTTTATTGGCATTAAATGCAGCCCAATATTTAGAAATTACTTTTTCTAACTTTGCTGTTTAAAGGATGGTATCCAAGAACAAGATTTTTGTTAAAGTCAGAGGTAGCGGGAGGATCTTCCTGGGCAGCAATCTTACCAAGAATGGGACTAAATTACATATGCCTTAAGGTTACCATATTCTCACTTATTTTATTGATAAAATCATCAGTATAACCTCTACCAAGGAATATTTGAACTAAATTTTGACATTTGTCCTCAAATACTACTTCATCAATGACCACTTTTGAAATTCTTACAAATTGTCCTTTTACCAATGATCTCTTTTGAAACAGGGGGCAGCTACTCTGCTAATGCAAATAAGAGTTTGAAAAAGCAGGCTTCCTATAAATGATAGACTTAATTAATTGCATGTAAATAACTGAAAATATTTTCAGAAATAGTGTGTGCAAACCTTAAATAGGAGGCAGTAGAGTTAATATAAGTAGTAAATTCATCCAATCTATCTCAGGTATCATTCTATAGGATGAAAATATCGTGAAGATATCAAGTGTACAATAACCAACTGTGCTTAAATTGTGATTTTAAAATCCAGTTTTGATATTACATAATAAATTTGGGTTTTAATTCATCAAATGGAGTCCTGATGTCTTTGTGACAGTTTGATTGGTTCAGTATAGAGGTTTACTGGTTTATTTACAAGGAGAAAATAAATTGTGAAATGTACAGGAAGCAAAACACATTTCTTCATACCCTGTTGACACTTTCATAGTCAGTTCCACAAGTGCAATGTCCAGAAATATTGAATTGCGTTTTGTCTCAAAGCTGGTATGCAAATTACTGAGTATTCATACTGTTCAGATATTTCCTTCTTGCTAATCTGTAAAGCTAAGTACTCACAAAAGTCTATTTTTTTTCAAGGTGAAATGAATGCCTCAGTACTCGCAGAGATCAGTGTTTTCTTTCAAGGGCTATTTTTCCATTGAAAAGGCAGGGAAATCTTTCAGCATCTCAGCAATGAGCAACATCTTTATTTCAGGTACAATTTATTGTATTAACCAAAATGTAGTTGCTCATCACTGAGACGTAACTGTCTGCTGTAATATTCTCTTGTAAATGACCATCTTTGCTGTACTACCGCACTGTTTACTCAGTCTTGGCTCAATCCCAATGTTATATCTACCTGTGTCTCTATAACTTCTATGTGTGTGTGTGTGTGTGTGTGTGTGTGTGTGTGTGTGTGTGTGTGTGTGTGTGTGTGTGTGTGTGTGTGTGTGTGTGCATTATATATATTTTTATATAATATATGTTAACCAGGTAGAATGCGTATCCCCCTGTATGACTTTCAGGTTCAGCTGAGGGATATAGAGCTTGGTAAAAAAAAAAAAAAAAAAAAGTTTATACCAAAAGAAAAAGTATGTGCAAGCAATGATCGGATACATACATTTGTAGCATATTCCAGACAGTTGTTAGATGCTTTTTTATTTTATTTTACTTTTAATTTATTGATAGCATTTGTTAACCAGGATTATACAAGCTGAGCATAAAACCCCTATTTATTGGAGGCCTGTGAAGAAATGCTCCAGCGAAACAATTAGGACAAAAAGATAAAAATGCAGAAAAATTAATATAAATGCAAATTATTTGCTGTTCCTTTGTTAACCAGCACAAAGTCCAATGCAGTACAATCAGGCTGTGGACTATGGAATTCAATACAGAGACATGAATGCATAATGTTGTGCTTTAATTCAGTGTGGAAGAATTTAGCCTGGAGTAACCCAAATGCAAAGCCAAGTATGTTTAAGATGTTGATTGAGTTCTTCTTTAAGAGAATGTAGTGTTTTGACGTATGGTGGAGGAAATGGCATAGAGTTACATTTTCTTGAGACACAGTTGGAGTACAGTGTGTCACCTGCCATGGTTTTAGATTTAGTTATGGTAACAGTTTGTTGTTAGCTCATAACACTCAATTTGGAGATCAGCAATAAATGAGAGAGTTGATTATGACTGGAATTCAATTATATTCACACACAAACACACACGTTTATATATATATATATATATATATATATATATATATATATATATATATATATATATATATATATATATATATATGTGTGTGTGTGTGTGTGTATATATATATATATATATATATATATATATATATATATATATATATTTATATTTACATATATATATATATATATATATATATATATATATATATATATATATATGCACTTTAACAAATGCAGAATGCTGATTTACTTAGAAGATTTCCAGGTCTAGCACCGAGCTGCAGAACTTGTTAAAAGTAAGCAATGTATGCCAAAAGAGGAAATATGCACAAGCAGTGATATGATACATGAGTTTGTAGTATATTTTATGCACTTACAACATCCACAGTACTTGAAATGTTTTAAAGCAGGAGCAGAATGAGTTAAGTTAGAGGAGAGAGAAAAGGCCCAGGCACAATGCAGACAAATGTAAACAAGAGGATAACAGAAAGAGTGTGGGTTGGGTGAATGTGGCACAGAAAGATACTAAAAAAGAAAGATGGTGGAGAATGTAAGGAGTGGTGATAGAGTTTGCACTATGTAATAATACAGGCATGAACTCAGACCGCCCTATGGTGCATTTAAGAAATATTTACAATGTAACATAAATGGAATACCTGGTCATACATTCAAAAGTGTTCCAAAATTTTTGTCATGTACTCCTTCTCTTGTGCCTCAGGCAGGTAAAATTATGAAATCAAAGCTGCTTCCTGCAAGTAGACAAACTGCTCTGTTTCATGGCCTTGTCTTTATACACAAAATAAATAAGTCAGCACATATGTAGTGTTTGCAAAAAAAAAAAAAGCTGTGTTTTTATCATGTTGTTGCTTAATGTATCAGAATTTAGCCAGGTACTGAGAACATCGCTCTTCTTTTTTAACTAGGGTTACATAGCTTCCGATATGCTAGAATGTAGAAATTCTGAATAAAATTATTATTATTGTTATTTCTTGCAATGGTGTGTGTCACTGCACTAAGGTTTCTATTGATTTCAGATCGATAAAACACTCCATGCCCCTATACCGTTTTTTTTGTAACTGGTACTATCTAAAGCAGATAAAGCTCTTTCATTTACTAATAATTATAGTTAGCACCTTCCAGCATGCCTACATGAACACCTGAGCACAATAAACAGGTGGCTGAGTAAACTATATTTGTAGTACAACAGTTGTATTACCCCTTATGTGATACCCTAGGATAGGACACTGACATTAACACTATCTAGAATGAACTTCCAGTGGGAACATCTTCCACATTTAGTCATACTTTTCATGGTTGTAAAGGATTCAGAAAATGTCTTACTTTGATTTTCTAACATACACTTTATGGTCTTTCTGTGGTGGTGCTGTGGTAGCGCTGTCACCTCACAGTAAGATGTTGTCCCGTTCGATTCTCAGTTAGAGCATCTTCTGTCTGGAGACATGTGTGAATGGGTGTACTTTCATTGAAGGTTGTGCGTCAGGACTGGCAACCCGGCATGTAAAAATCAATTGCCAATCATTAGCGGACCGGAGTTCCACTGTGGCGACCCCTAACTGGGAAAAGCCGAAAGACACAACAACTTTATGGCCTTTTTGTAAACAAATCTAGGTTCACTTTCAACTCGTTTAATTAAGTCAGTTGAACCAAAGACAGATAACCAGTTTCTTAACATGGATTTTTAAACATTGTTAATTCCTTCCCCAAAGGTAAAACCATTGGCTTGCAATACTCTGCCCCACCACACTGATTACCTTTAAGAGAAGAGTCCACTTAGAAGATGTTAAATCAATATTTCTTCTGATTGTAATCTCTTTTATTACATCACACAACAACTGGTCAGGATATCCTCTCTCCCTCAACATAGTAAATAATTTCTCACATTCCTACTTAAATTGGTAGTCTTCAGACACAATCTGAGAACATCTTGCAATTTGTCCTTTCAATAGCCCTCTTTTTTACAATGTTAGCACCTTTCTTAGGAAATCCTAACATGGCCCATTCTGCTAAAGATTATCATTGGGTTGATGGTGTCTCTTCCATAAAGCCATCCTGTATCAAGAAAAGTTATTTCTTATTGTAGTAAGAGGTATGATTTTCACCAGGTATGATCTCAGAGAGTGTTAAATGTCAGCTGCATACCTAGCTAGGTGCTCAGCTGTCAGACTTTGTGATCTCTTTAATTTATCTACTCCTTATGGGACTCGCTCATATTGCACATCTAATCATGTGACTCCTGTGATCATGGGCTTTATTCCAAATAGTATTACTTTATTGCATAACTAATTAAATGCCATACTGCAGCTAATGAACCAGGTGAAGAAGGAGCTTAAAACAGTTTCAAGTTCAGTGGAGACAGCAGCAGAAGAGAAGTAATACCTTATAATCAGTATGTTATCTGCATAGCCTGTTAAGTATTCGATCAGTCCATAAATGAGGACAGTCTAAAACGGAGATACCCAGCAATGATCCCTATGTAACGCTAAGATATAATACTGGCTGATGTGTAAAGCAATGGTTCTGTACTGCATTTAAGTTTGTGGCAGAGATAGTTGCTGTCTCACCCAGTGTGGTCTGAGAATAAGACCAGCTTAGCACTGCTTAAGAGTAGAAAAAGGTTGAATATGTCAAATGCTGTAAACACACCATTAAATACAGATCTCTTAAATTTATCTTAAGTCATAGATGAGAACATAAAAGCAGACAAAGAAACCTTTGCATTTGCAGCACTATATCCAAGAAAAAATCCATGCAGGGACTTTGGAAAAAAGGTCAGTATTTATTTATGTATATGTGTGTGTGTATATATATTTATGCATTTGCTTATATAATTTATACATTTGTAAGCCATGTGGATACTGTGGTCCAAAGACTCATTTCAGCCACGGACCATAAGGTAACCATAAACATATACATATATAAATAAATAAATTATATATATATATATATATATATATATATATATATATATATATATATATATATATATATATATATATATATATAGATCCACTTTATATGCTCGAAATCCTGAAATACTGAATTTCGGAATCACGGGCCCATAAAGTAGAAGACCTAAAACACCGAATACTCAGAAGCACGATTTATTGCTATTGCTGCACTGACTTCTACACCAAAATTGTATTAGGACAATTTTATTTTTTATTAGGTTATTTGATTGTGCTTGATTCAGAGAGTTGTGTTTAATCTTTCCAATGGATATAACCAATATATTGCGGGGGCTAGCCTCTGGTCGTGATGACCTAGCCATTTTCGGTCTAGGTACAAATAATCCATCTGAAAATGGAGTATTATTACCATCTATCGATGATAGTTGTGAAACACTATTTTTAAAGCTCAATAAGAGCATGAGGCTACTTCGTAGTAATGTCTGGCACCTTAAGCTTTTCAAAGCGTACATGACTAAAGGCATTGCACCTAGGGGCCTGAGAGTCTGTACACAGCCTTTAGTTAGCAATCCAGATGATACTTTAACAAAATATGGGTGGAAGCCCAACATAAGGCTTCCATGAATTTTGTTGAAATTCTTGCTGGTCATTATGAAAGGACAGTTGACAGTGACAGAGAATATTACTAAGATATGTGAGCGTGTCAGGAATTTTGAGGGTCAGCCGATATATAATTCTTGTCTTAAAAACCTTAACCAAGACTTATTAAGTCTTGAGGATCAGTTGAGGGACAGAAAGAAAAAGAAATTTCTTTGAGACTTGGCTGATTATGACATGGGGGACCACTTTTCTAAAGATAGGGATAAACATGCTCATTTTTCACAACCTTATAAAAATGCTTCCAAGAGGAAACGCCCCAGATCCATACTTAAGAAAATCTCAACATCCAGTTATGACACTTCACGGGAGGATTCATCCTCGGGTTTTGAGCCTGATATATCTTGTTCCACAGGCTCTCCAGCATCGAAAAGAAGCAATTCTAGTGCCCCTTTAGATTTAAACAAAGGAGGGGGACAGGGAGCACAGATCAGGTAGACAATATGGAAGGACTATTGAAAATGTTTGTAGAGAAACAATAAATCAAAATTTTTGGATATTTCATCTTGCTCCCTGTCCTCTATGGAGATTGGTATGTTGAATAAAGGATTGTCTTTTATACCTGTTTTTTTTTGTGTCTGAGGACAGTTTTGCAAATGATGCTATAGCATTTTGTAGAAATCTTAATTTAAAGTTATTTTTTCAGGGAAGGGATACTTTTGATGCTCAAGAGGAGTTCAGATATCATAGGTCTACATTTATGCCACCAATGCATCACAACGTCCTTATGTTTCAAAACTCTATCCTTAAGGACTTCCATTTTTACTCCAGGGAGACTAGTGCTAGATCCAGTAACATTTCCAAGATGGACATGTAAGTAATTTTGAAATTAGCCAACAATCATCATTTAGTTATAATGATGACTGATAAGGGAGGAGCGGTGGTGGTCCAAGATTGGACACAATATAATACTGATTAATCCACAATACAGAATTTGGCAAGTCCAGAGGGCATCCAACAAACAACGCTAAATAAGCAGAATAAAAGTTAGTGCTGCAGTGTTTAATTGAGTTCTTTTAATAAAATATGCAGACTTCCTCAGAAACATAAAAACAAATTAGTTACACAAAAATAAATTAAAATCTTAATTACTAAGAACATCATTAAAACAATTGAGTAATTTTAATTAGTTGTTAGTTGTTTTAGTGAGTTTTCTTTCTGAAGAATGTTTACTATTTTAACTGATAAAAAACAAATCTGTGCACTGCACTATTTTCTTTTATTTACTGAAACTACTGCGCTTTATTTTTGACTTGCTCTGTTATTTGTACCCTCTTTGTTGATTTTTTAATTATTACAATATAATACTGAAGCGACCAGGCAGCTTTTGGATGGTAAGTAATTTTTACATCTAACACTTAATCGACCCCCCTTTTCAAAAAACAAATTGATGAGTTTTTATCTCTAGCCAAAGAGGAGGGTATTATTACAAATACCATTATGCATCATCTTATGGTATCTGATCCCAATAATCAATATATTTATTTTCTTCCTAAAATCCACAAGGACCCTCGAAACCCCCCCTGGCAGGCTCATTGTTTCAGGGAGAGGTTCTCTAACAGAACCATTGTCCGAATTTCTTACCATATACCTTAAACCTCTACTCAAATGGGTAGGTGCCTGGTTACAGGACACCACAGAATTTCTCCAGGTCATCTCTGAAATGCAGCTTGAGCCGGGTTGGTTACTCTGTACTTTGGAAGTTACAGCACTGTATACTAACATCCCCCTTTGGGCAGGGATTGATGCCTTAGAATATTGGCTTTATAAATCTGAGTTATACCAACCCAGTTTCAATACATTCCTTATATGCCTTGCTGAGCATATACTTACCAAGAATGTTTTTGTCTATCAAGATAAATGTTGCCTCCAGATTCAAGGTACAGCCATGGGGGCTTAATTTGTCCCAATTTATGCCAACTTATTTATGGCCTATATTGAAGAGCAAATCATTTATGCTAGCTCACATAATTTATTTCTGGAGGAGATTGACATTTGGAGGAGATATTTGGATGATTGCTGGTTGGTATGGATATTGGATGTGGATTATTTACAGGATTTTGTCAGCTACCTGAATGAGAATAAATGGGGGGATACATTTTGTGGTAAACTATGATATGGATCTGATCACATTTTTGGATGTTTTGGTGACCAGAGGTCCTGATAATATCTTAATCTCTGAGGTTTACCAAAAGTCCCCTGAATATCACTCACTCCTCCATGCCATCAGCTATCATCCTCCACATATCTGTAAAAACATTCCCAAGTCTCAATTTTTGAGAGATAAATGTATATGCTCGGACAGTAGCACTTATTAGCAATTCAGAGATGACCTTACTATCAGATTTAGGAATAGAGGTTATAAGGCAGGATATGTCCTTCAGGCCAGGAACAGGGTGGATACCACTGACAGGGAAAGCCTTCTTCAATATAAAGATAAGGTTGTAGATGGAGAATCTGCTATATGTTTTGTTACAACATATGGTAGAAATACTGCAGCACTTATAGTGTCCAGCATCATTGGAACATCCTATTGGCGGATAATAAACTGTCCAAAGTTTTGGAGAATAGATGCCATTTTTCCTTTAGGAAGGGCAGAAATTTGGATTCCTACTTCAACCATTATAAACATGGGTCCCTTCATAAGAAAGAATATGTCCAGACTACACTCTTGAGGGATCAAGTCGTAGCTTGTTTTCCTTGCGGTCATTGCATACACTGTTCAAGGGTTATAAAAACCAAGTGCTTTAGTAGCAAAAACACTAGCCAGGTATACAATATTTTCTTTTTCTCCAATGGCCAAACAGATTGGGTGATTTATTTAGCTATCTGTAATTGTTCAGCCTTCTACATTGATCAAACATCATGACCGGTTAAATTCAGGATTACTGAGCATCTTTGTGATATTAAACATCAAAAAATTGCTAATGCCCTTTATAAACATACCCTACTACACAAAAATGCTTTTTTTCATTTTATTATTATTGATTGAATTCTGAGTACCTAGTCCAACAAGACAGGCTGGCATCACATTTTGAATAAAAAAAGAGAAAAAAATGGATCATTAAGCTGTGGGGTTTGCTTGTTCCTGGACTAAATGAGCACCTCTGAATAGTTACATAATTATACCAGTTGAGCCTCTTCATATTGATTATATAAGGAGTTTGGTTTATTCATGGTTTATACACTGATGAAGGCTGTGCGATTTACTAAGCCAAAACCGGTCTGTTTTTTCTCCTGTATTCAGTATGTGCTTTTAGCACAGTATATTAAATAGTATTTGTTTGCCACACTTTGCTGGTTTCATCGTCCACTAATTCTAAACCACATCATCATTATTCCTCTTTGAAAGATACATTTCCCACAAATACACACCAGTTACAGGTCACTTACCAACCTCTGACCCCTAGCTAAATATATACAAAATAACTGACTATGCATATCAACAGCTATGGCCTCATCTCTGATAAACAATATGGATTCAGAAATGCATTCAGTGCCACTACAGTCCTTGTCTCTATAACAGATACAATCTAGGATAATATCAACATTGACCTCATTACAGTTGGCATACTTGTTGATATGTCCAGAGCATTTGAAACTTTGAACCATAAACTACTCATCACAAAGCTACAAAATTCATCTTTGGAGCTATTACCATAAAATTGTTCCCAATTAATCCAGAAAACAGAACCTTTCAAATCCTTTCTAACAATCAATTTTCATCAGAAAGTACACTTACTACAGTTGTCCCACAGGGATCAGTCTTATTCTATTATTAATGACCTCACTGGATTTGACATAACACTGCTAGAGTCTCCCAAATGCCTCACTTGCCTACAAATACAATTCCAACAATCCTTCTCTTCCCTCTTCACATGGGAGAGATTAACACCTTTCTCATTAATCACAACAAAAATAATGCAATGTTCTTTTCCACTCCGCAAATACCTCTCTGCACAGTAACAGATTACCATAACAATACTAATCCCATTGTTTCAATATACAATTATTTAGGCCTTATTTTTGGCTTTTCCTTCACATTCAGCATTCATACTGACAATATAGTTAATAAAGAAATGACAAAACTAAAAGTATGCTATAGACTATCCTGCCTTCTCTCAACTGCTGCACATATTTGCAATGCTAGAAACATTTTTTTTCCCAAAGCTGGAATATAGACTGCAATTGCTAGTTTCTTATACCTCCCATAGTACCTGCAGACTTTCAGATTGCTTAAAATAAAAAATGTAGATTCAAACTGCTGGCAAATCCATGTATGTATCACTGCACCCTTCCTAAAAAAAGCCAATTGGCTACCTATTACTAAAAGATCTTCTTAACAATTGGGCACACTGATATATAAAGTTTAAAATGAAGGGCACTGTCACCCCTTAAGGAGGAAACTCTTTTTTAGAGAGCAGTCATACACTGAGAAACAGCTTAGAAAAATATCCTCACACTGAGTAGACCCCTGTCAAAACAGCTATTGGAGAACATTTATTTATTTATTTGACATTTGTTTACCGGGATAGTCCGACTGGACAGCAAGAGCCCCTTTTCAGCGAAGGTCCGGGATGAAAAGCTCCACAAATATATAATAGTAATATTAACAATATTAATAATATTTAGTAGTGATAGTACAGGTTACAGAGTTTGATATGTAGACAGCACAGTTAATACAGACAGTTAATAACATAATACAAAAATTAGACAGTGTTGTTGTGCAGTTAATACAGACAGCTAATAACATAATACAAAAAGTAGACAGTGTTGTAGAGAACTGTAATTAAAAACAGGAGTTACAAAAGTTAAACAATGTTGTAGAAAACTCTAAACACTGGAGGTCAATTGTGGTTTGATTGTTTAGTGAGCATAGTGTTGGAGTGTCAGTCAGAGGGGAAAGAAAAAGACACAGCATATGTACAATATTTACAAAAAACATTTATGGTACACATCGGTAGCATTCCAGAAGGTGTAAGGAAATGAGCAATGTTGAGCACATCACTTAAATACACAAGAATCTTAAGAGGAGCAACACTCCTACAGAGAAGAGAGAGTTTAAGGTGGGCCATTGCAGTTGCATAGTTGGTTGGTGAGAAGGTAAGATTTAAGGCACTATTTGAAAGTGGAAGTTTTGCTTTGTAGTCTAATGTCAGGGGGGAGGCCATTCCAGGTGTTGTCAACTTTGTTAGGGAAGAAGGATTCACCAGAGGTGTTTTTGCATGAAATTTTTTCTATCAGGGCTTTATTGGTGGAGCATAGCTGTCATTTGCAATTGTGGAAGTTTAATAAGCCAGATAGGGCAGAGGTTTTATCAGGGTAGTACATTCACCACAACACATCACAACATGCACTCTCCAGACTGGATCCTGCTCTGTGGAACAGCTTCTGAGATAAAGGCCAGGATACTCTGATAGGGCTCAAATATTTCCTAGCAGATCATCTCCAAAGTGAAATAGCTTGTAAGTTTTTCGGGGATAACGGATAATATGGTTATCCAGTACATGTTCACTCAACCCAACCGCAAACTGATATGTGAGAAATACTTAAAGTTTTTGTATACCCAAAATTGAGAGTTACATTGTATGTAGAAATTAAATATATTGTACTATAATCAGTGTGACAAACATAAATATTAACCTAATTTAGATCTAACATTCATTCTCTTATGCTGTGTAATTTTCTGCCAATGTGATTTACTACATCTATAAGCTATATCTATGTCCATGACTAATCCTGTTTTTGGCTTTTATCTTTATACTATTTCTGCCTATACCTGTTTTTCTTCTGTGATTAGTCCTAGCCATATTTTATGATTTTGTATTCAGCCACTGTAAAATTTTGAAATTGTAAAACAAACAGTATGATGGCAGCTAATCAAACTATATAACTTAAGCAGTTATAAAACAACAGCTCTGGTCATGGCTGAATTGAATCTTTGGACCAGTACACCTACCTGGTCAGCAAATTAAATAAATAAATAAATAAATAAATAAATAAAGGTAGTACAGTCAAAAAAGTCAAATCATACACTTTTATGCCAAAACAATTACATAACTATATTCCATAAACTTTAGTAAACAGCAAGTTAATGAAGGAAGGTTAAGGATAATAAGATACAATGGATGATAAATGGCTAGACCAGAGTAATTTATACATACTGAATAAAGATTAGAGAAAACAGTAGAAAAAGGTATGAATATTCCATAAAGGAGTTAATGAAGAGAATGACGGAAAAGTCTGAGAAGATAGCATGTAGTAAGAGCCAAATCACTGCTAAAAAGTAGGAAGGGACTTGATGTTGAAAATGCTAAGTAACTGTGTAAAATGAGGAAAGTAGAAACAGATGAGGAGCAATAAAAAAATGCTAGTAGCTAAAATAATCTGATCAGCATGTATTTTTATATGGTAGGTAAGTGATAGCAGTGAATTGGTAGATTATCTGTGATCATCAATGTAGCGACAATGAACATATTCCTTACTGTGTATGATTAGTCATTCTCTAAAATCCTTGAGGGAGGTGGCTGTTCTGATGTCTTGTGTGATTTTATTCTGTTGTTTATGTGCTATTTTGGAGAATCTTGTTTTAGTGGTTACTAGGGCATAAGGTGGCCTAATAAGGAGGTTGCTGTGTATATTTCTCAGGGTGTAGAATGAGTTCCTAAAATGGAGTTAGTACATGAGTGAGGGACAGTAGCAATCATTTAGCACTTTTTAAGTCAGATTATTAAGGAAAAAAGAGTTTCTTCTTTTCACTTGGAGCCAGTTACATTTTTTAAGATAAAACAGTGGTGTTCCTGAGAAGCTAAGAGATGTATAAACCATAATATTTTATTTTCTGTCCTTTGGAGAATCTGTATGCTAGCAGAGGAAGGGAATTTTCTACCCTTGGCAAATGAACATTAATATCAATAGGTCTTCCAGTTTCTATTGTCAGCAGGTAGAAATGTTGTAGGTAACTTAGAGTTAATACTTTTAGCACTTGGAATTGCAATAAGAGTTTGAAAAGTAACATTTAATCTAGCAGATTGCATGGGTAGTTTTGTTGTGTGACATATGGCATTGGTTGGTGATGAGAGTCAGAGAAGTGAAGTGGTTGTATAGAATCAACTCTTTTTTTTCTTCACAAATAACATGACTGCAGATTGATTTGATAATTAATATTAACTTACTAGTGCAGAACTAGTTTCAGAGCAGCTTGAGGTCTTTTGATGAAGATTCTGTGATGCTGATGTTCGGGTAATAGCAATGTCTTCAGTATTAATAATGAGTATGTCAGCTATCACCCAGGGAGCTCGTTGATGAGCAAAGACAACATCAAAGCTCCTGCCACTAACACTTGGAGAATTCTGATAGAGGAATTCATAGGGTTTGGCTTGACAACCACAATAGCCGTAATAAATATTCTGCCAAGCAAGTCACTCTGAAACCAGTTTGCACATTTCCTCAAAGAAGTGGCACTTTTTTTTTTTTTTTACTGATCATCGTATTAAGCATTTGCAGAAGAATGTTATGGCCAACAAATTCAAATGTTCTTTTACGGTCTATGAAATTATCACCAATAAGCCCGCCACCATCAGCTTTATTGCAGATGGCATTAGTTAGTATGAAAATGGTGGTAGAAGTGCTGTATCCAGGTCCAGGCCTTGCATTTCAAGGTGGCCTATGACCTAGCTGTGTCAGACTTCTAAGAGATTTATGATAGTGCTGCGAGAATGATAACTGGCCTTTGCATTTTATGGAAGGCAATGTTAATTTACACTGCTATGAGTAAAATACTTGTTGACCACACAATAGTGACCACTCTAGTATTCCAAGATAAATGGATTATATGGGTAAGCTTTTTTTTGGCTAAAGCAGTAAAACACTACCTTGATAAATGTTGCAAACAGGTGATTTAGACAGAAGTTTGATCCTCTAGTAGAGTTAGCACCAATTTTTCTTCAGTGTACAGAAGTCTGAGAAAGGTGATGTGTTGCTTCACATAACTGCAGTAGTATACACAATAGCTTAGACAAGAGATGTATGGTACATGCTGTAAAATATGCTTTCCTAAATACTATTCTGTATTCAGGTGACACACTAATCAGTTTGCTGTATGTTATCTTCAGATAAGTAAGGAAGGTTGACTGATCTTCCTCTAGGAAACTTAACATATTTCCTAAACAGTTGCAGGAATGGCAACATTCCTTTTTCTTTGATTTTGCTGACAGGTAATTTCGATCTTTGTTTGCTCAATTTTTCATGAACTGAAATAGTGGGCATTATAAGTGTGGTTATGTTTTTTATATCTTTAGATGGTAACTAGGTGACTCATTGCCTTTTTATGATTGTCTGTGATTCATTTCTTGTTTGTATTACTGGTGTATCTGTCAGAGTGCAAGATGACAAATGATAAACCCACTGCAAATTGCCAGTGAGAATGTTTGTAGTTTCATCAACAGATTTACATACAGACAAAAAAACACATAGGCATTGATTTGTTTATGTCGTACGTCACCTAGTGTAGGAAAATACAATGTCCTGAAAATTGCTCTACTGGAATAGAGGGATAAAGCCCTGATTATGACCCAGGTAACAGCTCAGATTACTGAAAGAGCATCAGAGATGGGTGGCCATGCTTATTACAGGGAGGACCAATATGTGGGGGTCTCTTTGTGATGATCCTTGTTGGAGGCCCAGGGTGTTACTGGAGGAGGTGTGGTCCACAAGGTGGGAGGTGCGCCTGGCTGAGCTGTTGCAGAAGCAGGGTGATACACTGCTTACTCACATTGCATACTCACCTAGACCCAATCACATTGCCACAAGGGAAGGGGTAAATAGTTAGGTCATACAGTACCCCCTCCCCAAACAGATGCAAAGATGTGCTGAGCCCCTGGTTGCCTAAGGATCCATGACTGTCCTCAGCAATATTGGAATAAGTCTGAGGGAGCAAGCATTTGGCTGATAGACTTGGTATGGACAGTGTAGCAGGCCAGTAGCAAATGTACTAAACATTAGACTTCAATCACATCAAAAAAATTACAGAAGGGTACTCGTGTATCAGTTATGACATTTTGCTTTGGCAATTGCTTAGTTTTGTTCTGCATTTTCATTATGTAAATAGTCAAAGAAGTAATTAAAAAAGGTTATTAGTACCCAGAGGAAAGGTATACTGCTATCTGGATAAGCTGAATGCAAACCTCCCCACTGTTGCTATTATTATTATTATTATTATTATTATTATTATTACCTTTTATATACAAGTTCAGAAGTCTACTTAGAGGAAGGATGTGCAATGCAAATAAACCTATGACTAAATGAGCATCATAAACACTCAGGCCACAGTTACTGAGGGTAAAAAGTATATTGGTAATTTCATTATTAGATAGTATAACCATCAAAGGAATGATGCAGTAGTTTTCAGAAAAATTAAAAGGGACTTTTGACTACAGTTGTAGATTGAGTGACAAGAAGCCGATTAGTTTCATACTTTGGGTAAGTTATCATCAGTGACACTGGTTTGGAGAGCATAGAACTATAGTCTTAGATTTGTCTGGAGCTTCTGCCATCAAGATGAAAAGATAATGTGCAGCTGTACGATTGGCCAGAATTACAATCCAGTAACTCAAGCATCTGTCTGCAAAACATGCCTCAAAATGATGAGATACATGTTCACCTACTCTGCTTAGAACATATGGTTAATCAACAAAACAATGCACTGTGCAACTAGACCACTAAATTCAGAAGCACATTACTTGCCACTTCCAATTCCTAATAACTTAAGGTGCTATTTCAGAACTGTCATAGGTATTCCCAGTTTTCTAGTAGGGTCATAATTGCATATGCAATTCAGTAAATAAGTATACGCTGTTACTGGAAGGTAAAATAGGTACAATTGTAGATTTGCCACTTATCTCCATGCTTGATAACTGTCAAATATCACCCTGTTGTAAAGAGCCCATTCATGCCCTGACCATGCAGGTAACCCCAGTGTGAGAGTGGAGATCCAAGATTAACCATCATTCAGGCAACTAAGAAGGTGAATTGTGCTTTACCAGCACCCCAATGAGAAGGATGTTTCTAACTAAAGCCCCAACTCTCTTTTCCTGATGGCTGACATGAGCACCCTTGACACTCAGACATCCTTGTGTGTGTGTGTGTGTGTGTGTGTGTGTGTGTGTGTGTGTGTGTGTGTGTGTGTGTGTGTGTGTGTGTGTGCACGTCTGTGCGTGTTCTAATGAAGCTAATGAAGATTATGATAGCCAGTGTCTGAATGCCAAGCCCATGTCTTAAGTCCTGAATTGTTTAGCACCATGTAAGCTTTCACTTACATGGAGGTAATTGGCTGATTAAAAGTTATGCCCACCTTCTTTTACCTTCTTCTTTTTCCAGCCCTTCCATTGCTAATTGAAGTCTGACCAGTTGGGTCATAGTCAGGATATTAGGCTGTGATGTCAAATAGTCAGTACGAGCTGTAAACATAAATGAAGCCCATTGTGGTGCAGGATGCTTTCAGGCAATAACATTATGTGATACTGAAGTTTCTAGATTAAATTGAACAAAGCCATTCAGGAATGCATGAATATTTTCTTAAAGCTGATAGATTACAACCTGGTGAAACATAGCATGTGTTATTCTAAATATCCAGACTCTAATAACAAATCCTCATTAACTTTTTCATGCTTGCTTGCACTCATTTAACAAGCTGTAAAATTTCTGAGTTGCTGGCAGGCTATTCCTGGACAGTAATTTCCTGGTGTTGTGAATAACACAGGACAACTACACTCTCACATGCTGTATAACCCTCCTTGGCCTTAACACTGGGAAGGGGGAACTTCAGTGCATCATTCCAGTTAACTGGAACTACCTAACCTCCTTACTGACTTCAGGGAAAATATTAGAAAACCTTATAGAAACACACAATTGAACATCCTGTACAAATGAAGGGTTACCATCTTAACCAATATTCTAATATATTTACCTTTTGCATATTCTTCTTTCCACTTTACAGAACAAATTATTAAGCAACTTGGATTTGAAAATATGTATACACATTTTGTTAATATAAAGTTAATCAACAGTGCTACTTCTGTCTTGACAATATATACATGGTACTGGCAGATTACAAACATAGTTACAGAAATTCTGTTATTGCATCCAAATAGTATGAGTAGCTACATTCTACCTGCACCTCTCTACAGTTCACATAATTTAATGAAATATAGTTGGGTCAGGCAGATTAGATAATTGTGTTCTGTCTGCAATTTACTTATTACAGCCTAAGCTACTGTGTTATCCACTGATCACTTATTATAACCTAATTTTATACACTTACTGATGTGTCCACTGTTTATCAAGTAACTGCTGAAAATGTTTAATATTTGTATCACCCTCCTTGTAGAGTGCTGTGCAATATGTCTTTGTAGCAGTTCCCATGATCATTTTGCTATAACTTGTATACTGTGTAACACTGTAAGCTACCTTTGGTCAATATCATTATCTGATACCAGCTTTGTAAGGTAATTGTCGTCTGTGTTTTATATCAGTTTGAATTTACTGTATTGTATATTATTTGTAATTTCTAATATATTACAGTGTCTGTTACTAAACTTAGTATTGTGTATGTACTGCATCTCTACTTAGTGTAGAGCACTGCGTCTGTGTCATAGCAAAAAATGGTCCTTGGACCAGCCCATTTATTAACAAAGCTCTAAATAAATAGATAAATAAGAAAAGAAACAAACAAACAAATGCTACAAATGAATGTGAGAAAAATCATGTCAGACGAACAGGCAAAACAGCATTTTCTCTTACATGTGCATTTTAAAGCAAATTTAACTTTTTTAATTAAGGCTCCAAATGCAGGGAATTTAGCAGAAGGATTAAGTGACATTGTAATACCAGTACAGTGTATTGTCTGTCATTGAAGCATTGTAGACATAACTGAGGTAAAGCAGACTACACAAGAACCAGTGCAGGAGTGATAAAATACACAGCAATATCAGGGCATGACGCATGAATGAGTTAATGCACGTCTCTGGAATGGTGCAATACCTGTTTAAATTCATGCCATGGAATTATTTAATGCAAATTGATTGTAAATCCCAGGGAATTATGCAATGTAGATGTCAATCCCATTGAATTATGTATTGTAGATTACTTGTCAGTCCTGTGGAATTATGTAATGTAGATTGCTTGTCTATCTCATGGAATTATGAATGTAGTTTACTTGTCAATCCCATGGAATTATGTAATGTAGATTACTTGTAAATCCCATGGAATTATGAAATACAGATTGCTTGTCCATCCCATGGAACTATGTAATGTATATTGCTTGTCAATCCGATGAAATTATGTAATGTATTTTGCTTGTCAATCACATGGAATTATTTAATGTAGATTACTTGTCAACCCAATGGAATTATGTAATATAGATTGCTTGCCAGTCCCATAGAATTATGTAATGTACATTGCTTGCCAATCCCATGGAATTATGTTATGCAGATTGCTTGTCAATCCCGGGGAATTATGTAATGTAGATTGCGTGCCAATCCCATGGAATTATTTAATGTAGATTACTTTTCAATCCCATGGAATTCTGTAATATAGAGTGCTTGTTAATCCCATGGAATTATGTAATGTAGATTGCTTGTCAACCTGTCAAAATCCAGGATTTTGAGCTAAACTCAGTGATGCAGCAATGCTGGTCAATGAACATCTCATTCATTGTGCATGGATAGAATGTGCTCAGCTGGAAGTCATGAGATACACTAAGTGTCAGGTAACTGTGTCCCAAGAATGTTTAGTGATTCACTGAATACACATAGAAAAAAACGACAGTAAGGACCTCCTGCTTCATGTGCCTGTCTACAATTTTTCAACATCGGCTGCGGTAAGTACTCCTCAGCATCATTTGTTAAAACTATTAATTTATCATGGAGCTCATGAATCCCAAGAATCAGTTTGAAAACAACTTAATTATAGGGCAGGACAATCCTATCTTCTAGAGCTGTATCCCATGGGCAGGGAATTGACTTATTTTTATTGAAATTGTACAAAGAAATGGCATTATATCTTGATAATTCCATATTTCATGTACCATTATTTCATTTGTAATTTGTTAAATAGGTATATAGAATGGTCAGCTGACCCTTTTAACCATGACTTTGCCTTTTAAAAGAGGGAAAAAAAAAACAAATATACATTATGCAATGAATTAATATTATATAGTGGACCAGAAAGGCCATACAGAAATATTTCAAGCAGTGAATTCCATTTGTACAGTGAATTTAGCTATATCATGATATATTTGATAAAATATTAACATGAAGGAACAGAGCTTTTCCAAGTTTAAAGATTATACAAAGAGAGCTGGAGGAGTAATTATATATACACATATTGTATATTTACTTATTTACAGAGGTCAGTACTTTATATTTCATTTAGAAGGGTGAATGATAGTGACAGCCTCTGAATATAATTGGTATGAGCTTGTGAGGAGTTCAGTGATGCTACCCAGTGTAAAGAAGCATTCCAGACACTTTGGACATGCAAGGGCTTCTTAATACTAGATGTAAATAACCCAAGTACATTTTGTGACCTGAATTAACTGGGAGTATTATTCCATCTGGTTGTACCAAGTATGGAAGAATCTGTCTCATCCACAATTGTTATGAATCGTGGTCTGACTACAAGGGCTCTTCTTAGGCTGCAATTTGGCACTTTGATTGACAGAGTTTTTTTTTTTAAAGAGGGGGAGGGCAATGCCCTAAATTGAGTAGGGCACTGCTTATGGTACAAGCTGAAAATGCCCTTGCCATTGCTGAATGAGTACACTTTGTATCAGACAAATATCCTAGTCAGCAAACGAACAAATAAAATAAA
This sequence comes from Protopterus annectens, assembly GCF_019279795.1. Lineage (NCBI taxonomy): Eukaryota > Metazoa > Chordata > Ceratodontiformes > Protopteridae > Protopterus > Protopterus annectens. The sequence continues at coordinate 1,191,684,241 of NC_056744.1, forward strand.
ATTAATAAATAGAAATATGTAAAATGCATTAGTTATTAGGAAAAAAGTAAAAAACATGTTTAGATAAATATAAAAAAGGTCTGAATTTAGCATACATGCGTACAGGCATGGGTAATTGTAGTTATTTACAGCACTTTAGATGTTTACTCACAACATAATAATTTACCTTTTTTAAATTAGAAATAATTAACATTGATGGAGAATACTGACTCTCGCACAAATTAGGCTACTTTTACATTTGGAATGTTAAGTAGTACAGACATGTCCCAATTAATTAATGTTCTAAAAATAGATAGAATTATGAAAAGCCGCTCATAGCTTAACAAATTCAGTGGAAGGAAACATTGCTATAAATGTGAATTTCTAAATTAATGATTCAGGTAAATGAAAAGTGAATATGCAAAGTAAGTCAAACAACAACTAAAGGAATACAATATACTGTATACTATAAGAGTTAGTGTTATCACGGTCCAAATGCTCCTGTTACTAATAAAATAAATAAATGATCCAAAAGAGAAGTACAGGAGCAAACCAAGGCTAGCAACAAAAATCAGCATAAATCCAGCAGTCACTATGGCTTATTCAAGCAGCAGAGATAAATACTAGTTCAAACAATGTCTGAATCCGTGCCAAAAACAAATAAAATCCAAGTTGTTTTATTGGTAAGCCCTTTCACCCTGTGAGGGCTTTTTCAAACCATAAGAAACAAACACTGAATAAAATCAAGTCACATTTTATAAGGAAATAGGACTGACATCACTTCCTATTCCTGATTAAAACTTTTCAGTATGCAAAAACAATACATATGTATAAAAAATATATATATATATATATATATATATATATATATATATATATATATAAAATATATAAAAATAAAACATATACATTTGTGTATAAAGACAAAAATAAAACATTATATATTTGTTATATATATATATATATATATATTTTTTATACATATGTATTTTTTTTGGAATTATGTAATGTATTGTTTTTGCATACTGAAAAGTTTTAATCAGGTATAGGAAGTGATGTCAGTCCTATTTCCTTATAAAATGTGACTTGATTTTATTCAGTGTTTGTTTCTTATGGTTTGAAAAAGCCCTCACAGGGTGAAAGCGCTTACCAATAAAACAGCTTGGATTTTATTTGTTTTTGGCACGGATTCAGACATTGTTTGAACTAGTATTTATCTCTGCTGCTTGAATAAGCCATAGTGACTGCTGGATTAATGCTGATTTTTGTTGCTAGCCTTGGTTTGCTCCTATACTTCTATTTTGGATCAACAATATAATGTATGTTACAGTACATCTTAGGTTTATTTATTACTAAAATAAAAGTATACAGAGTGTGTGTAGTGGGCGGCCATGGTGGTGCAGTGGTTAGCATTGTCACCTCACAGCAAGAGGTTTTCTGGATCGATCCTCGGCTGGGGTGCCTTCTGTGCGGAGTCTGCATGTCCTCCCTGTGGTCGCGTGGGTTTCCTCCGGGTGCTCCGGTTTCCTCCCACATCCCAAAGACAAGTTGCAGGTGGATTGAACACTCTAAATTGGCCCTAGGTGTGAGTGCATGTGTGTATGCCTTCTGTGGAAAGTTGGGCACTGGGCTGGCAACTTGACACTGTAAAACTCCACTGCCAATCATGAGCAGACAGGTGATCTGCTGTGGCAACCCCTAACCGGGAAAAGCCGAAAGAAGAAGAGTGTGTGTAGTAATAATGCAATTTTAAATATAAAATGCATAGAAAATAAAAAATAACATAAAGTTCTAGGGGTTTATAGCATACTGAAAATCTCTCCTGCATCCAAAAGGTGACTTGAACATGGTGGCATAGTCATTAAAGCACAACAGAATGTTAGTCGCTGCATGTTAACTGCATGCCTAGATGCTTGTCAAGGTACAATGCAAATGGCCAGTGTCATTAGTACTTAGGCAGGCTGTTTCTTGATGGCATATAACAGCCTTACTTTCCCTAATGTGTTTATAAAATGGAGCTATACACTTATGAAGTTTCATAGATTTTTTCGCTTTTCGCTTAACAGAGGTTTATGACAATATTCATGACTAAGACAATGTATAGAAACAGAAATGCAATCTGTTTGACAGATATACAAAATTTTATGACAACATACTTTTTTTAAGGTTTATATAACTGCATTTTTTTGGAAGGTTATTAACCTAACCTATTCAGTTTTATACAGATTAGTTTGACTGTTTGCAGGGGTGACTTGTTTAGTGACTAGTAATAGTACAGACTCTCGGTACAGTTTTGCATTGAGTCTTCTCTTTGCGAATATTTCAATCAATTTAATAAACATAACTTATCAGTAATTTTTGATATCAGTAGGTCAAATGCTAAGAAATAAAAATTAAAACAAATGCAGTGAATCTGCAGTGAAATCTATTGGTTGTTGGAATCAGCAAAATGCGATGGACTGGATAAGGCAAGATTATTTCAGGAGATGTCACCGTTCTGTTTTCAGGTGGTGATAAGCATGAGAATGGAGTTGACATACTGCTTAACAAGGAGGCATCAAGAACTTTAATCAGTTGGGAACCAATCAGTGACAGAATTATTTCAGCACGCTTAAGAGCCATTTCACCAAACTAACATTACTACAAGTTTATGCACCAACACAAGCCACCACAGATACTAAAAAGGAAGAATTTTATGAACAGCTACAAGAAATCATGACCTCAATTCTCAGTTATGACCTTAGAATTGTGATGGGTGATTTCAATGCTCAAATTGGAAGCAACAGACAAGGATCTGAACACGTCATTGGTTCTGCTGCTTTAGGAAGCAGAACGGATATTGGTTATAGATCCCTGCTGTTCTGTAGTCACAATCACCTTAAAGTTGGGGTCAGCATATTCGAATATAAAGACATTCATAAGGCAATATGGCATTCACCCTATGGATACCCAGTGAATCAGATTGATCACATTTGCATATCTTGTAAATGGGCGAGTATGCTTCGAGATGTCAGAGTACAATGGGGATCTGATGTTGCATCTGATCACTACCTTGTGGTTGCGTCAATGAAAACAAAACTCAAGAGCCAAAAGAAAAAGCCAGTATCTCCTCAATTTAACACCGGCATGTTGACATCACCTGACGTGCAAACCAGATACAGCATCAAGGTTCAAAACCGATTCTCTGCCCTACAGATTGTAGATGACGACATTGAACAGCAGTGGGAACAGTTCAAGACAATCATCACAGTGCAGAAGCAACAATTAGGTATAAGAGAGGCAAAAGAAAAGCATGGATAACAGTTGAACTTGGAAAGCCATTGATTCACGATGTGATTGCAAATGAATACAAGAGCAGGCATACCAGACTGGCCAGTCATTAGACACTTTGATTGAAGAATACAAACAGAAAGATAAACTTATCAAAAAGATGTGCATAAATGACAAAATGTTTTGGAATGAGGAACTGGCAAGAGAGGCAGAAACATTGGCACTGACTGGAAATTTCAGGGCATTATATTGTGTTGCCAAAGAAGTTATGGATGAGAATAAACAGAGCCTGCCTATTAGATTAGCAAATGGAAAAACTTAAAAAACACAAGAGAAACAATTAAAGTGATGGCAAGAACATTTTGAATCTGTGCTAAACTGCCCCACACCAGATAATCTGCATCACTTTGGCAATGCTGGCCAAGTGTCAACAATGATTCTAAATGTGAATTTGGCAGACTTTAGTGAGATTGAAGTAAAGGAAGCCATATCGAAACTAAAGAATGGAAAAACTCTTGGAACAGACCAGACACAATCAGAGTTGATAAAGTATGCTAGGTCTTCAGCAGAATATTTCACATGTCTCTTGAACATATGGACTCAAGAAAAGGTACCCAATGAGTGGAAAAATGGCATCACTATCCCTTTACCAAAAAAGGGAGATCTTAGAGACTGTACAAATTGGTCTGTAATTACATTGTTGTCAGTGCCAGGAAAAGTTTTTGCCAGTGTACTACTGAATAGACTGAAAGGAGCAGTTCATGACAGACTCAGAAACAGGCTGGATTTAGATCAGGATGATCCTGCACCGAGATATTTGCACTCAGACAAATTATAGAAAAAGCAACAGCATGGAAGAAACTGGTCATTGTCAATTTTGTGGATTTCAAAAAAGCCTTTGACTGTATACATAGACCATCACTATGGCACATCTTGGCAGAATACGGAATTCCTGCAAAATTAATTGCACTCTTTAAGAGTCTGTATCAAGACACCAAGTGCACAGTTCAGGTGAATAATGAGTACAGTGACTGGTTTGTGGTGTCACTGGTATACAACAGGGATGTATACTGTCTCTCTCATTATTTGAAATATTTATTGATTGGGTTATGTGGAAAGCATTACACAGAAATTCAGTGGGACTGAAATGAGTCAATGACAACAAGCTATGTGACTTGGACTTTGCTGATGACCTAGCTCTTATTGATACAACATGGAGTGGAATGCAGACAATGACCACATCAGTGGAGAAACAGGGTGGGAAAGTAGGCCTCAAAATGAATCCTGACAAATGCAAAGTGTTTGTGAGCGAAGCATGGAATGACAGCAAAGACATAACGGCTGAAGGATCAATATTAGATACGAGAGAGAACTTCTACTACCTGGGCCATTTTATCTCTCATAGAGGTAACTGCGAGAAGGAAGTTCTGGTTAGACTTGGAAAAGCAAGTGCAGCATTCAATAGACAATCCAAAATCTGGAGATCAAAAAACATTGCGCTTTCCAGAAAGGTGAAGCTATACCAAGCATTGGTGCTGTATACACTATTATATGGCACTGAGCTATGGCCAATCACAGCATCAACCATGAGAAAACTTGAGGCTGCTCATCATAAATGGTTATGATGCATTTTGGGAATGTTGTGGAAGGACAAATAAAAAAAAAATAGAGTGTTAGAGAAAGAACGCAACAACAGAAACTTGAAAATATCATTATGGAAAGAAGACTACATTGGTTTGGTCATGTTAACGACATGTACACTAGCAGGATTCCTATACAGTCCCTCAACTGAGAACTAGCTGGATACAAGAGAAGACCAGACAGACCTCAACAAAACTGGAAAGGGGTAGTAACAAGAGACATCTGTCACCTGAATATCACTTGGAAGGACGCTAAAGAAGCAGCAGCTGATAGGACAGAGTGGAGTCAACTTATGGGCCAATTCATCATCGATGTGAGGTGAACTGAAGACTGAAGGCTGAAGCAGCGAATATACAGAAGCAAGGATCTCCTGCCGATCTGTCAATGCATACTTACCATTATTTCTAGCTTTAAAATGCATTTTAATATTGTAAATATTGATATTATAACTGCTATAAAGCTTAGCATTCCCAAGGAATAGCAGAACATATTATATAAAAAATCTTAAAAACTGAAAGGTAGTGCATATAAATACATACAATGTTCACTGCAGGAATGGATTATTTACCTCTTTGAAGTCAACCTATTTGTAGATAATGTTATTAAGAAAATATAAACTTTCATACACAATACTGAACCATATATAAATGGAAATTCTTAAACATAGGTTAGAACTAAATCACAATTACTGCAAAGGGATAGGTGATCAAATAGGGATGGATCTTTCAAGGTACAAAAGGCTAGACACAGATCTCCACAGAGGAGTTTGCAAGTGACTGAGTACAGAAAAAGAGTTGCCAGTCACTCCAGATTACTAGGATTTTGGGGACACTGATCTTTTTAGTTATAAATCTATGAGGTTTTCAGTTTATATGATATGCTTAGATAAATACATGCCAAAAGGTGTCTTATATTCAATAATGGGTCTGATAAGATATGAGTAAAAGGGAATTAAGACTTCTTTGGATCTGGTAGATCTGTCTTTCCAAATCATATGGCCCATATAAAAGGCTTTATGAACTACTGTGGAGACATGACAGTCAAATGATAAGGAATCATCAACAAGAGTACCCAGATCAATTACAACAGTGTCTGCTTGGAGGGGTGCATCTCCTATATAGTAAGTGAAACTGTTGAGTTTACCAAAATGAACTATGCTACATTTTTTTTTTTACATTTAATTTGAGACCATTGTCCTTGCACAAATTGTTAACATGGTATAAGTCATGCTGGAAAAATTGTGAGTCAGTTGAAGATCAAATTACAACACCCAGTTTACAGTGGTCTGCAGACTTAGTTAACCATAGGCCAGAAGTGCTGTCCTATAGGTCTGAGAAATATATGCCCAATCACAGCGGGCTCAAAACGGAACCCTGTGGTACACCACTGGTAACCTTTTAGTTTTCAGAAGTGGTTTTCTGACACTGTAGCCACATGGGTTCTGTCAGATAACTAGTTAACTATCCATCACAAAATATAATGATTTATATTCAGATTTACAAGTCTATCAATAATGTCTGCATGGAGAATAGTGTCAAAGGCCTTGGCCAAATCTAGATATACTGTGTGCACTGCATAACCCCTATCCACTGCTTCAGTTACTTTTTCAAAGAAATTAATGAGATTAAAGAGGCAGGACTTCCTTTGATAAGGCAGACTTGATGAGGGTCTAGGGTTAAGCGATTTTCAATGTCCAGATTAATGACGTCTAAGACAATGTACTCCATAGCTTTATATATGAGGCTAGTGAGTGGGTCTGTAGTTACCAGGGTCCATGGTTTGACCATCCTTGTGTTATGTTAGTATAATGACTGTTTTCCAGGCTTCTGGAATTTAGCAAGTGGTGTCTTAGATTAAAGAAGTGAAGCAGGGGTTCAGAAAGGCTATATTAGGCACTGATAATCAGACAACTTGATATGTTTTCAGGGTGATGGGTGCTGTATTCTTCATTTCCGAAAGAGCTGAGGGAACTTTTTTCCACAGTAATTAAAGGGAGAAGCTGTGATTGTTGAACATGTGGGATGTCTATACCTCTGGCTGGAGTAAAATTTGCACTAAATCTGTTAGCTAGGATATTAACCACAACATAGATGCAAGGAGATAGCTGTCCCCAGTGCTAAGGCAGAAGACTAATTTCACTTCTTTATTTGTGAAAAGTGAAAAATAAAAACACTTAAAACATTACAATATTAAGCAATAGTAATAAACAGTCCACAGCTTCAGATGTTAATTCCTTTTCTATTAAGGTACCGAAGAAACAAACTCATACAGGTTTAATCACTGGAATAACTCAATTTTAATTCATAAGTGCTTTTGTCCACCAACTGGACATCAGAGCAATTATTCAATAACAGTTTTAAAAACTAATATATACATAAAACAACAAAGATCATAAATCATGATTGACAACCTCATACATAGTAGTGAGACTAACCTACACCTAAAAGCTAACTTGATGCAACACAAGTAATTTTTTACAATTCAAACTAAAATTAGAAACAGAAAGAGTACTAATAAAATATTGTTCAAATAAACTAAAGTGCAGAACTAGTAATCTTGAATGCCCATAGCACTCTATAGTAGGGTGTTGTCTGCACTGTAAGCTGTTGTTAAGATTTTCTTACCAAAGGTAACAATGCTGTTTTTCTTTGCATTTAATTTAAGCCTCTTTCTAATGCATAATTGGTTTGTACAGTTTAGCTCTTGCTTTGATAGCATTACACGAGATGCTGTAAAAACACTGATACCTAGCATGTAGTCATCAGCAAATTTAGTTACCTATGAGGCTGGCAACAGAAAGACAAACTCACCCAGCTAGATATCAACCCTTATATATTTAGATGGGTCACTAACTGGCTCGCTAATAGAACCAATATAGTCAAAATAGGGGCATCCACCTCCAACAGCAAACCTGTAACCAGTGGTGTTCCACAAGGATCAGTTCTGGGACCTCTACTGTTTGGAATCTATTTCTCTGAAGTACAAGCAACTAAAGGTCTGTGGCTGACAAAGTTTGCTGATGACTGTAACTGGGAATGGTCATAGAATCGTCAAATGATGTAGCATCCTACAAGATGGTCTTACACAAACAAATGATTGGTGCCACGGTCATGACCTTAAAAAACTAGGCAAAGAAATGTATTATCATCCCTTTCAGTAAGCGTGATGTTCCTGCTAACTACCACATTAACAGGAACACCTTAAGGTATGCAATGAGTGAAGAGAGACCTGGGTACATGGGTTGACAGCAACCTTACCTTTGACCAACATGTCTCCACAGTGGTAAAAAGGACATTCTATATAGCTCATTTCATAAGTAAGTGCATTTCCTCCAGAAAAAAAGAAGTCATAACTTCCCTGCAATGCCCCATTTGGTATGTACCTTTCCAAGTACATACAGTGATTGGAGACACCACAAAGGCTCCTCACAAGGAAAATTAAAGGACTTCATAATCTGTCCTATGTGGATCATCTGAAATCATTGTCACTTTATTCTGTTTCTGTTTCATACAGACTACTCAAAGGCGATCTCTGCCTGCCATACAAGGCAATCTCTGACCCTGCTTTATTGGAAATGCTGCATCTCTGTAAGTCAAATAGTACACAGGTTAGTTGCTCTAAAGACCGTAACCTGATATGACCTTAACCTTAATGTGACATTAATAGAACCTGCTGGAGGTACAGATTTGTCTCCCAGAGGTTACTACACCTTTGGAACAGACTCCCCACTTCATGTCAAACAGAGCACCTCATTGGCCCTCTTCAGTCTGGGCGATTGGATAGGTAACCATAAATTCACCACGGAGGTTCCACCTGTCTCCTTCTTGGACAAGGGCAATAGGTGCTGATTGTAAAATAAGAATAGAACTTGGCTAGGCTTTTAAGGGCCCTAGGGGCTCTAGCCTAGTAACTTCCTATGATCCTATGACCCTATGGTACAAGCAGACTAGGCATCCATGTCTGCCAATTCACTCATATTACTGAAGAAAGACGTGATATTCTCAAATAATTTAGTCAGTGGGTATAGAGCAAATGTTAGGCAAATAAACTGTGCTGTGTTGGAGATGCATTAGGTGAGGCAAAGATGGGGAAACACTGATGCAACAATGACTTGAATCTATAAGGAAGAAATTGCATAATGTAAACTAATTTACAGGGATGGCTTGCACCTGTCACCCCTGGGTTTTTGAATACTGGCAAAGGCTCTTGCCACCCCCATAGTGCCTTTTTTAGGCAAGGCTCAAAAGACAAACCCACCTCCTTAGACAACACAAGGAAAAAGAAACTAAGGGTAATGCTGCTCGATGCCAGAAGTCTAAACCTCAAGATGCACGCACTCGAGGCTCTCCTCAGTATGGAGAATATCGATATCTGTGCAGTAACAGAAACCTGGTTCAAGGCTCCCAAGAGCACCGCAGCACTACCAGGTTATACCTCATACCACACTTTTCGGCCGCAAAACTCGGACCGAACCACAAGAGGAGGGGGAGTATCCATATTTATCAAAGATACCCATACCTCCAGGTTAGTGGTACTGCAAGAAGCATCTGAGACCATCCATGTGCAACTAACAGTGGGCAAAACTGCCTTCCAGTTTGTAGCCTGCTACAGACCACCCTCCCAAACTCAGGAACCCCACTTGGCTTTCCTGAAGACACTGGAGAATATGAAGGTCTCTCCAAACACCATTATATTGGGTGACTTCAACTACCTAAACATAGACTGGGAGCACTACTCAAGCCCCAACACCCTCGCTCAATGGTTCCTAGAATTTATAAACTCAAATGCTATGGAACAACTGGTCACCACTCCCACAAGAGAGGAAAACATATTGGACCTGATTATCACCAACATGGGTACTCTATGTTCTATACCTGAGTTATACCCTTCTTTAGTAAGATCTGACCATAAATTAATCACTATGGATGTCCATATCCCGTCCACACCCCCCAGCAAAGGAAAGCATGGTCAAAAACTTCTCGAAAGCAAACTTCACACTTCTCAGAACTGAGATGGAATCCTACAAAGCCCCCGGGCCAGTGGAAATTACGACCCAAACCGCAGAATCCCTTACAAATGCATTCTATGGATACATACAGGAATGCATATATCGTGCTATCCCAAATGAAACCAAGACACACTCCTCCAAAGGCAGGAGACCTGTCTGGTGGACCCCAGCCATAAATAGGCTATACAACAGAAGGAGGAAGTTACTACAAGATAGAGCAAAATCCCAAAAAGGGAAGGCAACTCTGATCAGTACTAGCAAGAAACTACGGTCCCTCATAAAAGCATCCAAGGCTAGCTTCGAAAGAAATATTTCACAAGACTCTAAAGAAAATCATAAGACCTTCTTTAGTTATGTCAGGAACTTGGGTGGAAACTCACAGATATGCTCTGAGTTAGTGCAAAATGACAAAAAATACACTGAACCCACAGACATTGCCAACATCCTGGCAGACAGGTTCAGTGCAAACTTCTCCCTTCCCCAAACGTGCAAATGACTATCCCAACAAAGTGTAACCCCCCTGACATCACAGATGCACAGGTGAGAGCTGCCATCTCCAAAGCAAAAAACACAGCATCTATGGGACCGGACAGTGTCCCGGGCTGCGTTTTACATGAGCTCCAAGAAGAACTGAACCCTCACTTAAAATCACTGTTCAGTCTCAGCCTTACAACAGGATATGTATCCAAAGAATGGCGTACAGCAACAGTGGTCCCACTCCATAAAGGTGGTGCCACAAAGGACCCTGGTAACTATCGCCCTAGAAGACTGACTAGTCTGGTCTGCAAAGCTATGGAGCGTATCATCATGGAACTCATAAACAAAGACATTGGGAACCTCCAAACACTGGATCCTACCCAATTCAGCTTTGTTAAGGGCAGATCTTGCCTCTTGAACCTGGTCGATTTCTTTGAAACAGTCACCAAGGCCATAGATGAAGAGAAGGTAGTCCACACAGCCTACCTTGACCTCGCAAAAGCCTTCAACACAATACCCCACTTGGGCATCATAAACAAGCTCACCAGCTTAAATATCAACCCCTATGTCACAAGATGGGTTGCAAACTGGCTTAGGGATAGAACCCACATGGTCAGAATTGCAGGTGCCATGTCAGACTCTAAACTAGTTACAGGTGGCGTCCCACAAGGCTCAGTCCTGTGACCTCTCTTGTTTGGTATATATTTCTCTGAGGTACAGGCAAACACAGGAGGACTTCGGCTGACCAAGTTCGCAGATGACTGCAAACTGGGGGCCATAATCGACTCGCCGACTGATACAAGCATCCTCCAAAATGGTCTCACAGAGACGGATAACTGTTGCCAGAGCCATGGCCTGAAGCTAAATGCCAAAAAGTGCATAGTCATCCCCTTTGGGAAAAACAAAGTGCCCACAAATTACCACATAGGTGGTAATCCATTAAGTACAGAAGAAGTAATTAGGGATCTGGGGACCCAAGTAGATAGTAATCTTTCCTTTGACAATCACATTGCCAAAGTTGTTAGAAGGACCTTCTATATAGCCCACCTTATCAAGAAAGGGTTCACATCTAGATCAAGAGAGGTCATTGTGCCCCTCTACTCATCACTCATCAGGCCCATAATTGAATACAATGCCCCATTTGGGATGTACCTTACCCGACACCTGCAACAACTAGAAAGACCCCAAAAGTACCTCACCAAGAGGATTAAGGGACTCAAGCAGATGCCCTATGCAGTTAGACTAAAGAAACTTCAGTTGCTTTCCGCCTACTCAGAGGCGATCTGTGCCTGACGTATAAAGCCATGTCCAACCCAGAATTAATGGACATGCTCCGCCTCAGGAATTCCAAATCTCTTAGAGCTACACGCTCCAGTGACTTAAACCTCAGCACAGAAATAAATAGGACATGCTGGAGACACAGATTCATATCCCAGAGGCTCCCCTCACTCTGGAGCAAAATCCCAATCCATGTTATGCAGAGCCCCTCAATGACCCTCTTCAAGAAGAATCTTGACGATTGGATGGGAGACCATAGATTTACCCCTGGGATCTCCTCTGTGTCACTGCTAGACAGGGGCACTTTAAACTAACCTTAAATGGGCTATCTTCTGTGACCTACTATACTGGGGCACAGTCATCTAATCTAAAAGGGTGGCGAAAGCCAAACACACTCTGGCTAGGCTTGTAAATGCCCTAGGGCAGATAGCCTAGTATCTACCTATGAACCTATGAACCTAATTTAAGAGTAGTACAGGCCTCTATCCACCTTACTAATACCTTAATTCTAACACTGCCCCTGCTCCTAACACTAACCATGCACCTGAACTTTCAAAAATCCATTCTGTACATATCTATCAACTTCTTAGTGAAAGAAATCTGGTCAAAGTGCAAAATAATGAGGTGACAAATGCCCAAAAATAGGGACAACTTGTATATATTGCTCTTTTCAGCTTAGAAATCTGCTAGAATAACAGTATTTGTGTTGGCATGAATTTTCAGAAGGATATGAATTCTGAAACTCAGATATATGTCATTATTTAGTCAATTCAATCCTCATCAATTTGCCAGAAAAGCACAAATTTTATGAGGAACAGATCAAAAATATGAGGCAAAAACTGGGACATCCTGTCAAAATCTGGACGGTTGTGAAGTTTGTTTCCATAACATTGCCACTATTCAGACAAATCTGATCTAAATGTGAGGTGGAATTTTGCTGCTCTTATTATAAATGGAAACTACATTTTTCCTTTTGGGATGAGATTTACTTTCCTTGCTTTGAAGTTTTCTGCGTGTTGAGTTTTGGAATGCTGGGATTGATGACTTCAGTTTCAATATGCTTGCATCCCAATAGTTCAATATATGCTCACAGATATATGGGTGCTGGTAAAATGGTTGATCACATGCTAGGTCTACAGCTACTTAGTCAACTGCATATGATTAACTAAGTAGATGATTAACAGGTGTACAAGATCGCACAATGCCCAGGGTTGGAAAATGTATTTTTTAAAGTTACATCCTATAGTTCAATATATGCTCACAGATATATGGGTGCTGGTAAAATGGTTGATCACATGCTAGGTCTACAGCTACTTAGTCAACTGCATATGATTAACTAAGTAGATGATTGACAGGTGTACAAGATCGCACAATGCCCAGGGTTGGAAAATGTATTTTTTAAAGTTACATTTTGCATACAGCGAGGCTGTTTCTTGGCTCATGCATAGTTCTTTGCCGTTTTTGATATTTTGCAGTTGATATTTTTGTAAATGCCTTGGGTGTTTCAGACTAAATGTTGTACACTCATATCACATGCACAAACGCACACAGACAGAGTGAAGCTTCAGAATGATGGCACTGTAACTAACAGAAAAATAACAAAATGGAGCATCGGGCATAGAATATGTATATATACATATATATATATATATATATATAGAGAGAGAGAGAGAGAGAGAGTGATATACATATACAGTTACACATATGTAAGGACAAAGAGAAAGAAAAAACTGTCAAGCAGAGATAATAGTTCCCACAAAGGATGGAGGGATTACTACTTCTGCTGACAAGAAAAGTAGTCAGTCATCTAAAGTAAAATCTAGCTGCACTAATGATCTCAACTAGCTTTCTAGGCAGCTTTATTCAAAGTAGTTGTAGTCAATGTTCCATAATAAGGAAGAAAATGTAAGCATGCCACTCAGTCAGGGCATGTATGGTGAATGGCTAAACAAGTAGGGCAGGTCTTATTTGCTAGTGCTGTGAAAACGTGATACAGTCCTGAAAGAGGACAGCCCAGTGCAAACATGTGATGCAACCCTAGAGACCACATTCTGGTTGCATCAGGTTATGAGAATGATGGTCTGCATTAGTTATTGGATACTGAGGCATCTATTTAACAAATAACATTACTTACAAGGTAAGTTATGGCTTAACAATCCACCAAAAGGTTCTTACTTACTTTGCTTACCTACAGTAATGAAGGTATAATAAGTCAAATATAATGTGAAGGGTTTGTTTCAGTACAACTTTGTGCTGTAAAATTTAGGAAAAGTACATAGAAAGAGTTTGATCTATCACACTCTTGCTGCCTTTGCGCTTAACCAGTTTGTTCCTGTTCAGAGCACTGAGTATATCCTCCTCCTCCTCTTCTGATTTTGTACGTCCAGAAATGTAAAGGGGAAGAAGAGTGTTATGATTTAAGGTAAACTCTAGTACTATTTAATGCTGCAGTTTAGAGCTTATGCTATGGAGACCTTCCTTAAAGAGAAACTAGAGTTCAGAAATGATTCAAACAATAGTAACAGGACCTGGAAATGCAGCTTTTCATGACAGCACGTACAACTGACTAGTAGAATGGTTCAGAAGATGAAAATCAAATGCTTTGAAATTACATTTCTAAATTTTTTTCAAAATGGAACTTTAACTCAGAATACAGTTGATGGCATCCCTTCCATAAGGTATAAAAAGTACATTTGTGTAAGCTGAACTTACCATAGGCGTAGGTGTTTAAATGATCACTGCTGCAGTAGCCTTAGCTATATGGGATATATCCTACCAAGGATATAACAGCTGGCCAGCTTCAAAGCTTCAGGGCATCTTCCACATGTCCAAACTGTCAAGTAAATTAACCTGAACTGACTGTAAGACAAGTTTGGGCATGAAGCCCTTCAAGCTTTCCTGCCAGCACTGAGAGGGAGACTGAGTCCTGAAAGGACAAGGTTAGGAATAAAGAAAAATAAATGTCCACACTCTAGCATACATAGCACAGCAAAAAACATGGAAGGTGGCAGGAGGGAGTGGCTACTGCAGCAGTGATTACTAGAACATCTACTGTTATGGAAATTCAACTTACACAAATGCACTATGTTCTTCATATTGATCACTGCTGCAATAGCCTTAGATAGATCAGTAGATTACCACAGCTAACTACATTTGGGAAGTGGAAGAGAAGGGTCCAGGAGCCCCTGGGGAATGATCCTAGCAAAACTCACATTGTAAAAGTATCTACAGAGGGCCAAATAGCACCCTCTAGAATCCAACCCTTTCCAAAAGCCACAGAAGAAGCCCAGGTCCTTGTAGAGTGGAATTTGACCCCACTTGGAATAGATTTGTCATGGTGAGTATAACAAAACATAATAGCCTTAGACAACCATTTTGACACAGGTTGTCCTTTCTTCTTACCTTTACAAAAATGAACAATTGATCCAAAGGATTTAGTTCTGCCAAAATCTGTAGACATCCAAGGTATGGAGTATCCTTTCTTTCTCAAGTTTATGTTCAGGAAAGGAAATGAGGAGAAGGATAGTTTGGCTTAAAGTAAACTCAAATACGACTTTAGGCATGAAAGAAGGATGAGTTCTCAAAGAAACTTTGCCTTGTGTAAATTAAGGTAGTGTTGACTCACTATAAGAGATTAAAACTAAGATACCCTTCTTGCAGAGGTCAGAGTAATTAGTAAAACTGCTTTCCATGTTTAGACCTCAAGTCACCTAGATTACTTGGACTCTTCTTATGCAAAATCCCTTTCAAGAACATTTTGACATGCAACTGCCTTGAAAGAGGAGGAGGATCCATGGGCAGACATACTGAAATGGCCAATAAATGAACCTTGCGAGAGGAATAGGAACGGCAATAAGATAGTAACTCATACAGATATTGTAAAACCAGAGATCAACAAGCCCTGAATGGATGCAGGTTATGTCGCTGGCACCAGCTAGAAAACCGTTTCCATTTGCTAATATATGATTTTCTAGCAGTAGGATTTCTGGCCTCCATTAGTACTTCCTGCACATCCTCAGAAAATAGAAAGAAATGAAGACCCTATCGTCCAGGCAGTGAATTGGAGATGTTTAATGTTGTGGTGTATCAATTGACCCTGTTCTTATACAGACCCTGGCCATTTCTAAAGGAAAGGAGAACTATGGTTGCCTGGCTAGAAGGAAGTCACCACAATGATCTTGGGGGTTTCTTCTTAATCTTCAGAAGTACCGTGGGTATTACTGGAAAGGGGAAAGGTATACAGGAGCATTCCTGTCAAAAGAAAAGAAAAGGCATTTGTTTTACAGGCCTTCTTGCATGGAGTCCTGCAATATAATTTTGTCAATTGATTGTTCAGAGAGGAAGCAAAGAGGTCTACTTGAGGAACTCCCCACAGATGGATCAAATCTTGGAAGGACCCTACATCTAGTTTTCATTCATGAGAGTCTGTCCTGGGCCTGCCCAGCTTGTCTGCCAGACAATTTTGCTCTGACAGGAATGTAGGATGCCTGTAGAGTAAGACTGTGCTCTGAAGTTACATCCCAAGCTAATGTGACTAGCTGGAAAGGGTCTGCAGTCTGGTTCCATCTTGCTTGTTGCTGTACCACATCACTGTTGCATTGCCTGCAGCCACTTGAAGAGGTTCCAGGGACCAAAGATGATTAAGAAAATTGAGTGCCTTGATCAGAGCAAACATCTCCTTAATATTTATGCGCATGAATCTGTCCCGTTTCCCACACTCTCAGCAATTTTATTTCTCATAAAACTGCTCCCCAAGCAAAGCCCAAAGCATCTGTCATGTCTGGCTGCTTTGGAGCAGTGAGGGAGAAGGATGGATCTTGATTTAAGGATATCTGTTGTCTCCTCCAAGTGATTTTTCTTCTGACAAATCCCAGTACTGGAATCTGAAAAGATAAAAGATGTTGATGCTGGGACCAAAGAGATTTCAGATACCACTATATCTTTCTCATATGGAGTCTTTCCAGGGGTATCATGAGAATCAAATGTGCTATGAGACCCAAAATTCTGAGGTGTTCCCTTGCAGTGGCTTATGTCTGAGTGGAGAAACTTAGAACTAGATCTAAATAAAGATCACTTATTTCCTAAAGAATATACGCTCTCTCAACTGAGGTGCCTGTTTGACATCCCAGGAACACAATCCTGCATGAGGGAGTCAAGAAAGACTTTTGAATGTTCCATTGGTATGCCAGCTTGTGCAAGAGATCTCTCACTAAAAGAGACTCTGCAAAGAGAAGCAGGTTGTCTAAATACAGAAAAATGTGGATAACCTGTAGCCTGCAATGAGCTATAATTGGAGCTAGAGACTTTATGAACAATCTTGGTGCAGTGGATAGTCCAATGGCTAATGTAGAGAATTGATAATGTCATCCAGATACACAAAACCATAAGTTACACCTAAAGTCAGGATAGATAGGAATTTGATAAGGATCTTTTAAGTCTAGCATTACCAGGAAACTCGAAAGAGGAAGAAGATGCAACAGGTTCTGAGGCAACATCATTTTGAATTTGAACACAATCACACGATCACAATCAGGTTTGGGAAAGAAAGACCCAGAACTGCTCTCCAAGCATTTCCTTTCTTTGGGACTAGGAATATCCTTGAATAAAACCCCTTTCACACCCGAGAAAGAGGAACTGATTCTATCACTCCTTGGGACAGCATGTGATGACAAACAAGTGGAAACAAGATGAAGAATGGCCCCCTGGAAAGGAGGAATTTCCTGCAACCGAAGTCTGTAACCTTGATGAATGATTTTCACAACCAATTTCTCTGAAACAGTCTGTTGCCAAAGAGAAAAATGCAGAATCATACTTTCTAGAGGAGAAAAAGGGCCATGGTGAGAGGGGGTCACATGGTCTCTTGAACAGTCATTCACATTTGTTGGAGTATCCTTGGTTTTGGGAAGTTTGAGACTTCTTTTTGGAACTTCTATGCCACTTGTACTTAAACGTCTGTTTACTTGAATTCTGTTGAGCCTGTTTATTCTGTTTTTTGCTGAAATTTGATGAGAATAAAGAAAGTTCTTTGGACAATTTGGAAAAGGAGGGCTGAAAAATCAAAGAGATTCCTTGGATCAGCTTGACCCATTCATCACATTTTTTGATCACCTCTGCAGCAGAAGGGCCAAGCACTAAATATCTTTCCAAGGGAGAATTTTAAATCTCATTTTTTATATTACCTAGGAGGTTCTGAGAATACAGCCAAGCAAACCTCCTTAGAAAAGTACCAGTGGCTATAGCCCAGAAAGAAGTATCAACAGTATCATATACACACTGCAATCAATGAGTAGCAACCTGTTCAACGGAAGAAATGAAGTTATTTAAAGCAATGTTTTCTTCCCATGAAGAAATTGTAGATAAAACATTCCTCATACTTCCACAATATGTCAGAATAAAGTTTAACATATGAGCGTAATAATTTAAAATTCTGAAATTCAAAGTTGCAGAAGTATACACTTTTATTCTCATATCTGTCAATAACTGTTCCATCCTTATTAGAAAGAGTAGAATTGGAATTAACTAAGTATTTAGCAGCAGGGGAGTCAACTAAGGTTGTAGCTCTGGGTCAAGTTTGGGAATAGTGTATAAAAATTTAAAAGAATGAATAACTTTAAACATCCTATCTGCCTTTTTAGGGACTGCTAGCTGGCTATCAGGAAATTTGCAGGCAGTAAGACACACATCTCCTAAAGCAGACAGGGCAGGAGAAATGGGCATTAATTCTGGAACATCCTTCTGTAACAAGTTATGGTATTTTCTGAGGGACTGAGAAATCTCAGTATTCTCCTACTGATAACACTGGGACATTCTAACAAGTTTCAGAGAAAGAGGAACCCTCACAGGGAGAATCAGCAAGTGAGGTGTCCTCTTAGCCTGAATTAGAAATCTGAGGAAGAAACCCTAAATCTGTCCATGCATCTTCCTGTTCAGATTCAGAATCATGAACGTATTCAGAGAAAGGACATTCCTTTTGCTTTTACTGGAAACTAATTTACAAGAAGGATCAATAGTCTGAATTAAACCCTGAGCCAGCCCCAGTAACTACTCATATCTAAAGAAATTTGAGGAGGATGGATACAAACGTGCTTGGTTTTCTGTTTCTTTTTGACAAGAAAAATTAGGGCCAACCATGTTACTGATGGCAGCCTCTGCTTCCCCAGGGATGGGCACAGCATTCTACTACAACAGGGAAACTTTCTGTATTCTCTCTCCCAGAACCATCAAGAGTGTCTCTACCTTGTCCACTGAAGGTCACCAAAAGTCACAGGATATTCCTGACCCTTGGCCAATAGTGGTTGTAAGTATTACACCAGAGGGATCTGTGAGTAAAACCATGAGTGGTTTAAGGTGCAACAAATGACCACAACAGAGTCAGCCATCTGTGCTTGAAGCAAATTTCTAACCTACTATAGTAGCAAAGGTTATTTGCTTAACTTTTTCTTTTTGTGGCTGGAAGAAGGACAGATAGTGTGACTGGCAGTTTGTTCCATGGTCAAGTCAAAAAGGGTGCCTTTATCCTGGGGAAAATAAGCAACAAATGCCAGTAAAGCTATCACTCAACAAAAGTTTTTTTTTTTTTTTGACAGAAAAAAAAAACAGTTAAAAGCGCATTCACACACTATGGCAGCCCCACAATGAAAAAATAAACACATTTTCTCTACAGAAAATATGTTATCAGTTAGTTAACACTACTTTTAAACTGACAGACTCAACACATGCTCCATTTAAAAGTACATTACAGTTTTGAGACAATCTGTTAAAACCCAACAATCCTACTGTCAAAATAACTTTCCTGCCAAGGAAAGTAATAAAATATCAGTGAAAATTAAGAAAATGAAAGTTTTTCCCCCCAAAAGGGGATTTATCTGCTTAGCTAAGGAAAGCACAAGCCAACCATCAATCCTTGCAAGCCTCAGAAGAGTGTACTCTTCTACAGCAAGAAAGCATTGAAGGGTTTCACATGCAAATTTGTCTTAGTCATCTCAGCTTGAACTGCTTGACAGTTTGGTCTTGTGGAAGGTGCTTGAAGCTGTGGAAGCTGTCCAGCTGCTATAACTCATATAAATAAGGTTATTGTAGCAGTGATCAGTATGAAGAACATTAAATTATCACTTTCAACATCATTCCTTCATCATGTTAACTATAAATGAATGGAGCCCTTTCATAGAAAAGCATCTAATACTCTGCATTTTGCAGTATAGAATATTCAGACTAAAACTTGCCTTAGAAAAGAAGTAGAATCTCTCCTCCCCTCTCTCTTTCTCTCTCTCTCTCTCTCTGACTTATTTGGAGACGGAAGCTGTACAAAATGTCATAAATTTTGAAATGTGCAAATACAGTTCCAAACCATATCTACAGAATAGAATGAAAATAGCTTTCAGACAATGGCTCATGGAAGCTTTAACTTTTCACTTCTCCAACCTTCCTCCAACTAATTATCTTTAACCTGTAACTCAGGGATAAGAACTATTTTTCCTCTTCACTTAAGTGAGTTTGAAATAACTATTTCTGCCATTCTAAACTGTAAAAGTGAGTTAATTACCGAAATAAAAAGTTGAATAACAGCCATATAATATTACCACTATAGAATCTTGAACAACAAGCATAGCTGATACACTAATGCATTTTCTTCATATCTTGGACTACTAGTTTAGAACCTAAGAATGGACTCTGGGGGATCACTCACACAGATATACCAATATTCCCTTGCAGTGGGTCAGTAGGTATTGTTAGGTTTAATCTGGTTAAGAAGGGAACACTGATTGTTTCTGTAACAAAAGGTGGCAAATCTAACTGCATCATAATGTTTAACACAATTATTTCCTCTAGTCTAGACACCATGGTAGCTTTTTGGTAATTCTGTCTCTCTCTCTCTCTGTCTCTGTCTCTGATATAGCTGCAGGGCACAGGAATCAGAGATTGCCTCTTATCATTGTGCCTGTGTGGAGTTTTGGGTTTTCTTCCTGTGTTTACATGGATTTTCCCTGGACACTACTGTTTCATCACTCTTCCAAAAAATAAGCTACTCCACTATATACAATATTTACCCATACCCTTGTGTCTAGGTTACTTACCCAATTAGCAATTAAATAAAATAAACTTCTATAAATGCTTTCAGAATTAGTGAAAAAAGAAGGAAAATGCAAATGAGCCGCTGTATTACAAAGAAAGATAATACACCTTGCCTAACAACTCCAGCCTCCTGATCTGGCAATCAGAAATGGGGAATTTTTGCACCAGATATTCCTCACCTTTTTCTTTCCATAGTATGTACCTCAAGGGCACAGGTTTTATATAGAGACAATTCAGAGTACCAAGTCAACCAGATCAAGTTATCATAACTCAGCTTAGGTGGATATGAATGGCATGATATGTTAATCATCATGTTTTATAGATATGATAGGCAATGAAAGGCAAATTGTTTTAAACTACACAATC
Organism: Protopterus annectens; assembly: GCF_019279795.1. Classification (NCBI taxonomy): domain Eukaryota; kingdom Metazoa; phylum Chordata; order Ceratodontiformes; family Protopteridae; genus Protopterus; species Protopterus annectens. The sequence goes on from NC_056744.1 coordinate 1,191,705,332, forward strand.
AAAAATCTAATCCTGACTAACAATATACAACTTGGGACATTCCCAAGGTATATACTTCCAGGTACCCCTTTCTTGATCAGAGCATCTCCAACAATAAGGACGGGATAAAAGAAACATATTTCCAACCTTGGAAGTAGTATTAAAATATTTGTGGAGACACTTCCAAACAAGTCTTAAATTTGCTACTCTTAGAGGCTCTGTACAGTGTGAAAAAAGAGCGAGGAGTGGGCACCCCTGCATTGTACCCCTTGAGAGCTGAAATGGTTAAGAAAGACCTACATGTTTTTTTAATATGCTCTTGTAAGTGTTCATAAAGTGGAAATACCAAGTCAATAAATTGCCTGCCCAACCCAAACTTAATTAAATATTTGTTTAGTTTTTGTTATCCGGGTTAGTCCACCAGTCCAAAGACTCTTTTCAGGTATGGCCCAGGGCAAGAAGGCAAAAAAAAAAAATTATAGTCATGCAAGATACTTTCCAAAAATTAAAATAATATTTGCATGTAAATATTGAGTGAAAATATGAGATTGCATTGTAAAAGCTGTAAGGTAATGTAGGACATACATTTTTGAGCTTGATTTTACAATTGCTATTATATGTACAGCAATAACGGACATTATTTCTAGCCAGTGAACAGTGAAAAAACAATAGCAACAATAAAAATCTACATTCTTAATTCTTATGCCAGAGGTATCAGAAGATGAGAAAAAATAATGTTGGAATGATTTTCTCTTCAAATTTACCACCATTCATTTTTTGCTTTATTGTCATTTTTATTTTTTTGTCTTCAGTTTTGAGTTGTCTTCCCTTCATACATATGTGATTCACAGACATGGGACTTTAATATCATCAAGTATTTTCTCTTGTAGCTAATGGTGTTAATTGAAATGTGGCTATTCTAAATCAATTTTGTTAGCGTGTGTTGCTTTTTCTTTACTGGCTCACTTCTAAGGGACCAGAGAATATTGACGTTTTTTAAGTAAGGCTTTTTTGTTGTTATTATTATTTTATCAGTGTGGTAGATGGTGATGTGTTTTCTTTATCTTTTGTCAAACTGCAGATTTAACATTAGTATGTCACTATTACTAATGTTGTATATATGCTGTTAAAGAGAATAGTATGCAGAAAGGAATAGCTATTCTTATATACTACTGCAGTAATAAAACATAAATGCATAATTGAATCTACCGTTCACTTCCTAATGAGGTAAAAGAAATTGCCTGTCAGTGTGACTATTCACAAGACAATTTACAGTTTAAATCAAGGCAGCAGCTGTTCTTTAGCATCTTCTGACTAGAATTCACTTATTAGCAAGTTACAGTGCAGTGCCATAAAAGAGAGCATCAGTCTGTAGTATAAAAACATGAATAATGTTTACTGAGTGAGACCAGTTAGTTTTAATGGAATGTGCAAGCAGCTTTCTGGCTGTGCTGTTGCTCCATGAAAAGGCCATAGTTTCAACATATTACATAGATAATTCTGATTATCAAGTTCTGTTCTTTCTTATTATTATTTGTATTTCAAGTATGGCACAGTGCAGAACACAAATGCAGACACGCTAATACTGTGATTAACCGAATGTTGATTTCTTCCTCCATATTATTGTTATTAAAATCATCGCATTGCCTTATTTAAAGTGAGAAATGGGTTAAGGTCTGACACAGTTCAATGCGATATACTTTAACAGGCCTAATATTTTGTGGGGGCATTCTTGGAAGAGTTTGTGTTTGTTTTTATTCTGAATGCGGCGAAGTTGTCTCTGTGCCAAATTGCGCACATGGACCACTGAGTTCTGACTACTACAAGGAAGTTCAATACCAACCTCAAGCAATGCTTGAAGAATTTTCAATTGCTTTGATGAAGGATATGCAGATGTCTGCTACATATCTCCCAGTAGTGGTTGAACAGAACTCTGAAGCTTATGTTATGCAGAATATGAGTAGAAGCAGTAACTGTAGAATTATGTCATAGTCAGAGATAGTACTAGAATTATGCAGTTACACAACATAAATCCTTTCATTATCACTTCATTTTGCAAATACAGAATGTGAAACTTTCATGGGTAACACAGTGGTTAAAATTCCTGCCTTTATATCAGTGGTAGATTATAATATGGGTTATTTGGGCAGCCACCTGCGTCCCAAATATCTGGGGGGGTACAAGGCCAATCCACGAGTAGCCACTGCAGCTGCAGCCCATCAATTTATTTATTTTAATTAAAGAAATATTGTTTTTACTTTGCTGTGGGGCTTGGCTAGCAAGAAATGGTATGCTTACAATTTAAACAAAAAACATGAAAGGACAATGAAAGAATTTTTATTTGAAATGGTTAAAGTGCTTTTGTTTCTTCTTGTATTTTGGTACAGTCCATTTAATTCTATATGAAGGTATAGCTTGAATAACGTAGCTTATACTAGGCCCATTTTTTTACATAACAGACATTTTCTTGTAACCCTATTTATGCTTTTCTACAGTCACTGCAATATTTGGGCTATACTTTTATTTAGCACTTACTTCTTTCTTAGGGAAAAAAACAGCGGATCTTTAAGCTTGAAAGAAAGAAAAATGCTTCAAATGTGGAGATGATAGTCACTGAAAATAATTTTTTGTATTTGAATTCTTAATATTAATTAAAAAAATAATACAAGACATAATAAATTAAATATAGTGAAAAGACAGCTAATAAGTCAGAAGAGTGAAAAATCAAAATGGAACAATTGAACACATATAAAACAGCCCTCCTGAATAAATGATCCATTAGGAACCTTCTGAAGAAGGGCTCTGAAGGGAAGCAAATGTCAACCTGTCAGATATTTCGGGTTGGATCATAAGAACAGTACACACCGTTTTATCTAAAACCTTAAGAGCCCTAACTATGTAGTAAGAAACACCAGCTCTTTTAAAGAAGCAGAGCCCAGATAATGAAGGGACCTATATTTCATGTAAAGGCTCTTAAAAATGTGTCAGGCAGTGACAGTCAGTATAAATTTCAGAACAAAGGATAATGTGGCTCAATATGGGTGCCCCCCCCCCCCCCCCTTGACATGGGCCTGTCCACACATATGCAGCAACTCAAATGCCAACAAAGATACCTTGGTAAAAGGATGCAAGGCCTAAACAACATGTCTTACATGGACTGACCAAAGCCCTGTCACTGTACATAGTATCCTACAGACTGCTACAAGGCGATCTTTATCTGGCATGTAAGGCATCCTAGACTCATTACTGATGGATTTACAGCACATCAGTAAATCAAATGGCTTTGGAAATAATCAGTTTAGGGATCTAATCCTTATCTGCAACATCATCAGAACAGTTTAAAGGGAAAGATACATTTCACATTGGATATCTCTGCTGTGGAACGGGCTCCTCATCCACATAAAACAAAGTTCAGCCCTTTCCATTTTCAAGTGCAATTTAGAGCAATAAATGGGAATCAGAAAATTTACCCCAGGACTGCTCTCTGTACTACTAATGGACAGAGGCATCTCTTAAATGCATTATCCCATGCATGAGCCCCCTCAAATTATCTACAGTGGTCTCCTAGTTATTGTTACTAGGAGTAATATATAATTATGGAGCATCAGATGGGTAAGACGATCTATAACCAAATAGGATAGGTTATTCTGAGACTACAAAGGGAAACTGGCTAAGCTTAAAATGGCTCACAAGGGCAGCTAGCCTAGTACTTAGCTATGAATCTATGGCTATATGAGTAGTGTATGTCAGGAAAAAGAGAAATAACAATAATGCAACTACTGAGAGAGAGAGAGAGAGAGAGAGAGAGAGAGAGAGATGTTTAGGTTACAGGGGGTCAATATTAGATCACCGAATGCTTAAAAAAGCGAACTGTGATTAATCGACCCTATGTAAGTAAAAGCTTAAAATATCAAAGCAACAGAAACCCGAATTTTTACTAGGGAAAGAATTTGGTTGTCCATTTCTGTTGCTTCGGTATTTTCAGTGCTGTGGTGGAAAGTTACGGGTCGGGTTCAGGTAAGTGTGCGATTGTGTGGATGTGAGTGTTAGGACGGGTTAGGTGAGTTAGGGTTAGGGCACGGGTGAGGTGAGTGTGCGATAGTGACGGACCTTAGGGTTAGGGTTAAGGTAAGTGGATAGTTAGTGGTGTGTGTATAGTTTAGTGTAGGGTTAGTTGTCAGATTTTAGGTGTATGTGTGTGGATTGCTGTTTGTTTGGCGTGCTTGTGTTGTGTGTATGGATTTTGGAACAGCGATTTTTTTCCCTAGGAAAAAAAATCGCTGTTCTGACAGTTTGAGATTGTAAGCTTTTGCTTACATAGGGTCGATTAATCACCGTTTGCTTTTTTAAGCGTTCGGTGATCTAATATAGACCCAGGTTACAGCAGTAAGCAAAGGTCAGGAGCATTCTAATATTAAATAAATGGCATAGACTGCTTAACATTTTCAGGTTGCATAGACAAATCAAATTGCAGGTAAATTAACATTTAATTTTGCTGATAAACATTTTAAAATTTGCTTTGGTCATATATACCACATTTACCCTTGCCTTTGTGCCTAAGTCATGGGCTCAAAGTTGCAGAAATAATATTTGATAATAGTGCGTCGAAGTGCATTTTGCTGTATAACTGGCTTCTGTTTCTCAGAGTCGTAAAAGCCTACATTAAAGCTGGGCAGAGTTTATGAAACATGAATTATTAGATATAACATAAAATGCCACTAAGTCTGAAGAATGTTTTCAGCCTGAAGCCATTAAAATCTATACATGTTTTGCCTCTCGCAGAATTGCTCAATAATACAATGCACTGTATATAGCAGGATCTAGAGTTCAGTACATATTTATGAAGTATGTGTAATTAGTTACCCATGAGAAATCAGTTATGTAGAATTTAATACTATTGTGTGTAAAACAGTCATATGAGCTTATTTTTATATTTTCATTTGATAGTTATTGAGTTAGTCCAGTGTTATTACAGTCTTTTTGTAGTTTTATGGCTCCATAAACTGCAAAATGGAGGTACACATTAATGGCTGTTAATTCAACAGTGAAATGTGTTTTTGAAATACAGAGAATTAATATTGTAGATGCCACATGAATTCATTAGTAATAAAAACTGTGTATTAAATTGACTGATTTAAGTCAGAAGTTCTATACACTCGACTGGTGTGCATCAAATATGTTTGCAAAATGGGCATTTTCATTTCCATATAGCATTTCACCAGATGGATAACATATTTATGCAATATTATTTTGAAGAATTGTATAATGTAGTAGGAATATTGTTACATGTTTTACATTTGAAGTTCTTAATGTGTATGGACAGAAATTGAGGAAATAATAATGCAAACGTAAAAGAGTATCATAGGAAGGAGAGATTTTTTTTCCTTTTGGTTACAGACTCTTGATAGTAGCTACCATATTACAGCAGAGACTGAAAGAATATAATGCAGAAAGAAAAATGTTCTTCATATGGATCAGTGGCACAGTAGAATTCCTAACATATTGTAATTATCTGCAGGGGTTGTCTTACAGATCAACTTGATTTCTAAGTGCATGGTCCAACAGCTTCCCACACAAGGACTCACCATTGCATCTTGAATAGAAGAGACAGTCTGCACATATTGTCATTTGCTCTTTTTTTGCTGAAAGCATATGTGCATCAATGCAAGAAAGTTTGTGGTCACATAATCCAGCTATATCTCCATAGGTTCATCGGTAGGTACTAGGCTATTGGCCCTAGGGCCTATATAAGCCTAGCCAAAAAGGTACCCTGGCTTTCGCCACTCAAGAAAATAATTTTCCTGTGCCCCTGTCAAGCAGAGCCACATAAGTGATCCCTGGGGTGAATTTCCTATTTCCCATCCAATCATCAAGATTTTTCTTGAAGAGTGCTAATGAGGAGCTCTGTTTGACTTAGGTAGTCTGTTCCAGAGTATGGGAAGTCTCTGGGACAGGAATCTATCCCTCCAGCATGTTCTGTTTATTGTGGTGACAAGGTTTAGGTCCCTAGAGCATGTAGCTCGGAGGGATTAGGATTTCTTTAAGTGGAGCATGTCCAACAGCTCTGGTTTTGACATAGCTTTGTATGTTAGGCAGAGATCACCTCTGAGTAGGCGATATGCGATGGAGTAAAGCTGGAGTTTTTTTAGACGGTCTGCGTAGGGCATCTGTTTGAGGCCAGTAATCCTCTTTGTGAGGTATTTCTGGTGCCTTTCCAGTTGCTGTAGATGTCTTGTGAGGTACATACCAAAAGGGACGTTATACTCTATAATGGGTCTAATGAGTGATGAGTAGAGGGGAGCAATGACCTCTTTTTCTGGATGAGAAACCTTTTGTGATGAGGTGTGCCATGTAGAAGGATTTTCTGACCACTGTGGCAATGTGATTATCAAAGGAGACACTACTGTCCACCTGTGTCCCAAGGTCTCTTATCACACTTTCAATGTTAAGTAGACTACCGCCTATGTGGTAGTTCATGGGTACAGAGTTTTTACCAAAGGGATGACAATGCACTTTTTGGCACTGAGCTTGAGGCCATGGCTTTGACACCAGGCATCTCTCTCAGTGAGGCCCTTTTGTAGGATGTCCACATCATTAGGAGTTTTGATTATGGCTCCTAGTTTGCAGTCATCTGTGAACTTAGTTAGCCAAAGACCTTCTGTGTTTCCCTGTACTTCAGAGAAGTAGATACCAAACAGGAGAGGACCCAGGACTGAACCCTGTGGTACTCCACTTGTCATTGGTCTGAAGTCGAATTTGGAGTCTGCTACTTTCACGGTGTGGGTTCTGTCAGTAAGTCAGTTGGCAACCCATCTTGTGACATAAGGATTTATACCTAATTTAGTGAGTTTATCTCCAAAGTTCCATTTCTGAGAATAGTGTTACTACTTCATTTTGCTGTTGGAATTCCAAGAAAACTTTTTTCTGTTTCCCAAGATATCCTTAATGCAGACTTGACAAACCCTTGTGACGAGAAGCATCAGATTCCATACAAAGATTCACATAGAAAATGCCTGTTTTGCTTAGAAGAGATTCATCATTCAAATAATTTTGAGATTTGAGTGGGTTTAATTGGAAAACCCAGAGAAGCAAAGCATTGACAGTGTGTGTGCTTTTTGCAAAAATAATTAGAACCCATGATGTAGGTGCCTGAACAATCATAAGCATGTTCAGGGGAACCCTAACCCCAAATTAGGTGAACAAAAAAAGGCCACCCACCACAAGCATGTGAGGAAGACTGAACCCTCAAGATGGATGTTAAACAGGGGAAAGTTGCTCTTTATTCATCTCCTTAACCCAAGTATGCATCAGCCAGTGAGTTGTTTACTCATTTCCTGTTGGCAGCATGTATTGTTCCTACCATCTTCTGCCCATATCTTCTGAAGGTGAAAATGTAGGTGGCACTGTCTTCCTGGGCCACATATAATGAGTTCAACACTGGAATCAATGTTCTTATGAATGTTAGGCCTCTATTCTGAGTCCACAGTGCAAGTGGGGAAATATATGCAGTTCATGATAATTTATCAAACAATATGTCCCCAATGGAAATTTGCTAAAAGCCAGTTTCATTGAATAGCAATGAATGTCATTTGAAGGGGTTCAAACCCATCTGCACTGCCTAACATATTTATACAAACTGCAGCATTACACAACAGTGGGGGAAAGGCAACAGTTCCAATTCACTGAAAGCAGCTTTCAGCAGAATTTCCTGTGCACTGCTGTCAGTCTGCAAAACAGCAGCTGACCAATTCTTACCTCTCAAAATATGCAGGGAAGTTGGCCATAGGTCTTTTGGAGCTGCAGTCAGAAGTACTAGTAGAACATGGCAGGAGGGTTAAAAAACCCTAGATGAGGATTTGTCTACACCATGCAGTTCATATTTTCTGGAACTGAGGATGCTAGACTGGCATACACTGTCCAAATCAGTGTCTTCCTAGCATTGCTGACCTTACAGATCTTTAATACTTTAACTGAAGAGCTTTTTTTATATTATTTCTCATGGCAGCTGGCCATGGGAAGCCAAACTTCAAGTATTCTAAATTTCTTCAGAGGTCAAAAAACATCTGTCTTACAGTTCTCATCTGTCTTTCATTCTGGAGCACAACTCAGATGATGAGAATAGCATTTATTCAGGGTCACCATCTATCGTTGTTTTCTTTGGGGAAACATTCTTTTTGATGGTGGGTTATTGAACTCAACACTTATGCAGTATAGAATTTCACACCTCTTGTAGCCTACACATATTTCATTCCAGGCATTCCAGCGCATTTTCTGAAAAATAAATTTAAAAAGGATAAGATAAACAAATGTAAATATTTTTGAACACCAAAATGTGTGAGGTCGAAAAACATCTGTCTTACAGTACTCATCTGTCTTCCATTCTGGAGCACAACTCAGATGATGAGAATAACATTTATTCAGGGTCACCATCTATCGTTGTTTTCTTTGGGGAAACACTCTTTTTTTGATGGTGGATTATTGAACTCAACACTTATGCAGTATAGAATTTCACACCTCTAGCAGCCTACACACATCTTTCATTCCAGGCATTCCAGCACATTTTCTGAAAAATAAATTTAAAAAGGATAAGATAAACAAATGTAAATATTTTTGAACACCAAAATGTATTAAAAATGTACAAATGTTATCACAAAGAAGCATTTTTTAGTGACATTAGTCAGTGTGAAGAAATTAGACACTATTTGTGCTAGCATGTCTGGATGAGGTTTTATACATAATTTCAGATTAATCTGTGTATTATACGTCAGCATGATTAGCTATGACATTGCCAAATAAGTTCTTACATGTTGAACTATAATCTGTTTGTACAGAATGTTTCAAAGTCTTGAACAGTGTTCCTTTACATTTCTAACTGTGCATATTTGGGAAGAAGATTCTAAATGCAGACTGTCTCAGAATCAGCTGATCTGCAGATGATGTCATCAGAATATTGACAGTTGGTATGTTTTACTGTCAGTTGCTGAAAGACAGGAAGGAACTTTAGAAAACAGCTGTTGGCTGAGTTTCAAAAATATGAAATGACAATTAGAGCTGGAACAGTTGTAACAGTTAAGCTAGCCTATAAAAAGAGCCTGATAAAGACAGTTTTTGCCATTTAACAACCAGTTATAGTTGTCAGTTAAAATGTGCAGTTGTACTGTGCAGTGGATACCCAAAAGGACTCACCAAGAATTGTCACTGTCTTTGCTCTCTTATAATAATTTAGTTTAGATCAGGGACAGTGTTCTTTAGTCAGATAGGAAAATTATAACTAATCAGTTATAGTTTTTCTAAATTTTGGATTTCTATCCTTCAGTGTTGATTTCATTTCCCAGTGACTGAGTTCTGTTAGTTTATTGAAAAATACTGTTTTATATTTTTAATCATTTTGCTCACTATTAAATATTTTTTTATTTACTTCCATTGTGTCTGCTCAATCAATGTTTTCTTTAGTGATTTGAGAGTGCTTATACCTACTTTGATAACTTTCCGGGCCACTTCGAAAGTCTAGCTACTTTAGGTCATTTGCTATCATCTGTTTTAATATCTAACTTTCATAATTGGACAGCCCTAAAATGACATGTCGGTTCTCTGATTGGTGGCAGTGTGTTACTCTATTATTTTGGGGAAGTGGCACAGCTAGAAATCTGTCTCAGGCTTTCCCATAAGTGTTTGGATGTGTGAGATGTAATTTATTTAAGTGCAAGTGAATCAGAGGTCTTAAACTGGTACACAGTGTGTAATAAGGAGTTACATTAGGGGTGGACAGAAGTATACAGTCCAGCCCCAGGTTATAAAGCATGTTCATGTTGTGCTATTAGGGGAAATTATGAAATATTACTCCTGTTTAAGTCAGTAATGAGGATTGAAGCTCCTTAGTTACTGACCCAGGATAGTGGGGACATCACATTATTGTTGGCTGTCCAGTGGGGTATTGTTCAGATCACAGTCAGTGCATTCAGTGTTTTCCATAAATACTGTAATATGTTATAATGCACACAAACCATATATTATATATTTTCTAAACTTTTACATGTTTGTGTCTTGAAAACTATACATCGTAGCCATATATTGTTAGAACATTTTTGCTATCCAGATGTAAGGTTTCACTCTAGAAGTCATGTTTATTGAGATATTTATAGAAATATGAAAACATATGTTTAACTGTATAATCAGCAATAGAAAAAAATACTGAATATCTCACAAGATGTGCAACTTACAGTGCAAACATCAAAGACAGTTTCCTTCAACAGCATCTAAGCACTTGATGGCATGCAACAGTTTACAATTCATTTGTTTTTTAAAGTTTTGAGTACTATAGAAATATTGCTCATTTTCATAATTTCTAACAAACAGCTAACAATATTTCCAGTATAGTGTGATATAAAGCAGCAGTGAAAATGTTTTTTTCTCTCTCTCATATAGATGTTTCACACCATACACCTTAATAAAATAAAGGTCTCTCAGTTATGAAAATATGAATATAAATATGAAAACAATAAGTGGCAAACAAGGTTAATTTCTCCACTGCAGGACATCCTAGACTAAAAGTCTGTCATTTTGTTAAACACTCATTGCTTTTTTTATTACTGTATATTATTAGCTGGTAGGTTACTTAGGTATAGAAGAAGCCAGACTCAAAAAAAGTTCTGGACACCATAAGGAGGTATGGGTGTGAACTGGAAGTATACAAAAAAGGTGTTACAGCCTTTAGTGAGTTAAATGGGAATCATAACAGTTGATAGAAGCTAAAAAAAATAAATAAATAATAAATACCTTGCACGTTCAGGCTAAGATTAAATAAAAATGTGTACAGTTTTCTAGTCTTCGAGGCTTTTGAGAATGCATTTCTGGCAGCCTCACTGAAATGGACTGCCAGCCTTCAGTCTTCTAAGCAATGCACCAATTATTCTGGGTATAATAAGCTTTTAAATTCCTGCACTAGATGCTAGCTGCAGACTACATGGTTATCTCCCCAGACAAATTAAAAATTGTTAAGTTAGTTCTGAATACTATTACTCCTTATCATGATAGCGAGAGTACAGAACCTGATGATTTGGAATAAAGGTCTATAAAATGATTACGCTGACCTTCACTGCTAATAACTGCCAGATAAGTGTGACCCAGATTCAATCTGTGATGCTTGCCCAAGTGACTCAATAACCATGGAAGCACACTATTAAATGTCAGCTATTACACAATAAATACATCATTCAAGAAAGCTACAGTGACATGAAAAATTAGAAAACACATCTAGCTAAGGATCCTGCCATTATCCAAAGATGTTATAATGGAGCTACTGAGTGCTCCCTTAGGTAAGGAGCTCTTGTTCAGAATGCCAACATAAAATGTCGTTAAGAACAAGGAAGAAAAAAGTGATGAAAATAATAAAACAGCCTTTTCTTCTTCCTATATCCAAATATAAGCAAAATCTATCCTTACAAGTCCAATTTTCAACAGGCATCAGACTAAAGGTCAGCAGACCAAGAACAAAAATGTATATAAAAAAACAAAGCTGGTGGGGGAAGAAGAAAAGAAAATAAATAAAACTACAGGCAGCATTCTGCTGAGTCCTTCATACCAGTCTTGACTTGTCGACCTTATGCCCATCCCAAATCCATATCTCTCCAGTCTCTTTGATATTTCACCTAAATGGGATGTTACAACATTTCCAGGGCTACTGAACAAGTATTGTCCCATTCAGTTTGGTCATGTGCATTAACAGAGGAAGAATAAAATTCAAATCCATTCTACCCTTTATGGAGACTTCTTCCACTCCAGGATAGCAGAAAGAGATGGCCCTTCTCATCCTCAAGCACTTGCTAGTCCAAGGACTCATTGAAGGGGTTAGCCAAAGGAGAAGAGGGGGTAAGCTTCTACTCTCAACTAAGTCTGATATTCCAAAAGGATGCGCCATTCTAAATTAATTCTAGATCAACATATTTTTAAAGTATTGCAACTCATACTGCTTATCAAGAGGCCCTTTTTTTTTGTCCTTTTGTCTATGGCCTTTCTGTTGTTGCTGATCCTGTAGGATGCATACCTTGACGTTTCAGTTTACAATGAGCACCCAAAATACCTCAGGTTCAGTGTGGAGACTGCTATTGCATACCAGGAGCCCCTAAAGGTCCTCAGAATCAGTGTGTGGACTGCTATTTCCAGTTTACATCCATGCCTTTTGAGCCATTAGTTGCTCCTAGGAATTCTCAAAGAATATGATGCCACCTATGGCTTTCCTGGGGACAAATGAGATACATATTTATCCCCATTTAGGTAATTCACTCTAGCAGAACTAGAGCTTCAAGAGAGGCTACAGATCCCAAAGGATTGCTGGTGGACACATGATTCTCCCTAAATCTTTCCAAACAAATCTTATCCCAGACACAATCAAAATGTATTCTATGGGTGACCAATATTGTATAAAACTGAGTATACTTACTGTCACTGAAGGAAGTGAGTTTCTCATTAAGGAATTCTCAATCCCCCAAACTGAGTGGAAGAGTGATTAACATCCCAGGCTGCATCCTACATGAACTAAGGCAGGAACTTGCAGCACCATTAGATACCCTATTCAACCAAAGCTTGAGTACTGGCTTCATCCCAGCTGAAGGGAGGACAGCCACTGTCATCCCTTTGCACAAAGGTGGAGCATCCACTGATCCAGGAAATTATAGGCCCATCAGCCTAACTAGCCTGATCTGCAAGGCCATGGAGTGGATTATCATTTATTATTTTATTTATTTATTTTACATTTGTTGACCGGGCTAGTCTAGCTGGATATATGTCCATTTTCAGTAGAGGCCCGGGGAGAAAAGCTCCACACATACATAATAATGAACAGACAGACATATTGTTAATAAAGACATACAATAAAAATAGAAATATAAATCAGTTTTGTTAATAAAATAACATACATTAAGGAACTCAAACAGTTTAATATCATACATAATCATGGACCTCATTAACAAGGGCATTGACAACCACTAGACACTCAATCCCACACAGTTTGATTTCATCAAGGTCATGCCTGTTAAATTTGGTTGACGTTTTTGATAGAGGCACCAAGGCCATGGATGAGGGGAAGATGGTGCACACAAGCCTACCTTGACCTGGCCAAAGCCTTTGATACCATTCCCCACTCAGGTATAATAGATAAACTCTCTCAACTAGGCATCGATCCATATGTTACTAGATGGGTAGCAAACTGGCTCACTTATAGAACCCACCTAGTCAAAATAGGGGAAGCCACCTCAAGCAATCGACCCATAATGAGCAGTGTAACCCAGGGATTGATCTTGGGCCTTTGCTGTCTGGGATACACTTTTCTGAGGTGCAGGCCAAAACCAGTGGGCTATGGCTGACCAAGTTTGCAAATGACTGCAAGATGGGTGCTGTCATCAATTCCCATCCAAAAGGGTCTCACCCAAACAAATGACTGGTGCCAGAAGCATGGCCTCAAACTGAATGCCAAAAAATGAATCATCATCCACTTTGACCTCCCCACAAATTAAATAAATAATAATGTCCTAAGCAAGCAATCAGTCGTGAGGGACTTGGGCACCCAGGTTAGTACATAAAAATACAAAAGAGACTGGAGAAGTGGTTTTAATATGGAGTTGGATTTATATGCATAAGATTATGCATTATGTATAATTGTATGTAGTTTCATTAGATACTGTTTAAGTATATATTAGTGTCATCATTTGATGCTTATGCACTTTAAATCACTATGACTCACTGAACAATTAATTGTGTAATTGATTGAGTAATTGGCTAATTGGTTTAGTGAAATGTATTTAATCTGTACCATCCTTATGAGAAATTATTCCCTGGAAGGCTTGATGCCAAAGTACTAGATGGTGACCACTTCTCCAGTCTTGTGTGTGTTTTTTTGCACATTTCATAAGCTGTTTTGGTGGCAGAGTGTTTTTGCACCCAGGATGGTAGCAAACTGGCTTTTGACCACCATATTGCCTCCATTGTACGGAAAGCTTTCTACATGGCCCACCTCATTTGTAAGGGCATCTCATCCAGGGTCAAGGTGGTCATGACATCCCTTTATTCTTCCCTTATAAGACCCATTATTGAGTACAATGCTTCTTTCAGCATGTACCTCACAAATCACATGCAGCAGCTGGACAGACCACAGAGGTTCCTCACCAGGAAAATCTAGGGCCTCAAACATATACCCTATACAGACAGGCTAAATGCCCTGTCCCTCTACTCAGTCTCCTATAGACTCCTCAGAGGTGACCTCTGTCTGGCATACAAAGCAATGGCTGACTCCACCTTGATGGAACTGCTGCATATCCACAAGTCAAGTTCCACTCAAGTAACCCGCACACATGATTTCAATCTGGTCTGTGATATCAATAGGACTTGTTGGTGGGGCAGATTTGTGCCCAGAGACTCCCCTTTTGTGGAATAGACTCCCTTTCCACTTCAAGCAGAGTACTTCATTAACCCTTTTTAAATGCAACCTGAATAACTGGATGGGGAACAGAAAATACACCCCTGGGAGTCCACCTGTGTCCCTGCTGGAGAGTGGCACAGGGTGCTGACTTGTTGGAACATGGGCCAAATTCTTGGCTAGGCTTGTAAGGGCCTCTGGGCCAATAGCCTAGTAACTTCCTATGATCCTATGAAGGCTAAGTATTTACAAATAAGTAAACATCTGGGTGAGTAAAAAATATCTAATCAATGGAGTGTTAGAATGAGAAAGGCAGCCAGGATTAAGGGGTAAAGGGCATCGCACTTTGTAACTTTTCTCTTCACTGCAGGCAATTAAATAGTGTTCAGCTGGAATTATGGGATTATTTAAAAGATTCTAGAAGAACAGCACTTTCAAATATAGCTTATGATGCCTTGAGATAGATAGCACCAGTGTCTCCTCCAGTGCATTTAAAAGTCACAGAAGACCAGGGAGCAACAGCTATAGTTGAGTTCTATGAATGCCAAAGGAAAGAAATTCTAGACACACCCTTGGATTCAGTAAACTGTGTAGGCTTCAGGCAAAGCCTACATGGAGTTTACGTGTGTGCAGTGTGCAGTTATGAGCAGTGAGCAGCAGGTCTAATTACATATTCATGCCACAAACTGTGTTTAAATGTAAATAAGTGCAGTTTTGTGGCTGGCAACAGTGTTGCCAGGCAGGAAACTATGTAAAGCAACATGGATAGCAATCACTTTATATGAGAGCACAGTCAGTTAGTGTGTTTGCATGGAATGCCACAGTGATCACCACTGCTTAGCATATAAGTTTCCATAGCTCTCAATCTCTTAGTGCAAGAAATCTGAACAAAACCCACAAAATGGGGAGAAAATTACCCATAAATAGGGACAGATGCTACATATTTGCATCTTTTAAGAAATGCACTAGAACAGCAAGGTTTGTGTTAAGATACATTTTCTGTAGGATTTGAAGTCTGAATCTCAAATGTATGCAATTATTTAGTGACATACTCCTGAGATCATCCCAGTGATATGGCAGAAAACCACAGATTTTATAAGGAACAGACCAAAAGATATATGGCAAAATTCTGGACATACTGTGAAAATATGGACAGTTGAGAGGTATGATACATATATGGTGCAAACACAGTACAGAACAGTGTGTATATAGTGCAGAGTATTGTGAAATCCCATTCCTGGCATCCTGTACTGATGTTGTGTAAATGATCTGTAAGGGTACATGGACTGCCATGTAAAATAAACAATCAGGAGAAGTGCGTGTATTCAGTAGGAGCACACAGATGAATTGCAGTCATGCACCCAGGGAAAGAGTACAGGTGAAACAACCTAATGTACAGCAGATGAGGGCATGTAAATGGAAGACAGCTGTAGCAGCAACACCAATCACATATCAGTATGGTACAGTAGGGACTGCACAATGAAAATGCGTATCATATGACTGTCACACAAGGTGCAATGGGGAAGATATCAATGTGAGATAAGCATCCTTACATGAGCAATGCAGAATACATCTATCAGTGATGTTATATACAGTTGGAGTAGGGGACATTTTGGAAGCTGTGCAAACTGATTTGCCTGAGTATGAGTGTAATCTTAGCAGAGGTCTTGAGAAAGTAGGTAAAGGTGCATGGACAACATTAAAAGAAGCACACAGAATCATGGACAATGTCAGAATAATATGACCAGTAATCTCATGTCTATGACATAACACATGTGATGTACAGAGATCAGAGAGGGTTCTGCACAAACACACTTGTACAACTATTACAAGTCTGCACTCGATGAGGGTAATCATGCACACTGTTCTGACACTAACATCTGCTAGAGGTGTTAGGAGGGACACTGATATATCTTTATGTGGCAATATAATCAATGCACTCTAGCTGACTAGTGTACATGGCATATATATATATATATATATATATATATATATATATATATATATATATATATATATATATATATATATATATATATATATACACACACACACACACACACACACACACACACACACACACACACACACACATACACACACACACACACACACACACACATATGTATATATATATATATATATATATACACACACACACACACACACACACACACACACACACACCTATGTATGTACTGTGTGCTTAACAAGGACAGGTATCATCCATCCATCCATCTTGTGTAACAAATTGATGGGGGTTCAACACCACGAGACAGTAATGTTTATACCACAAAAAGAATACCTAGGTATAGCCAATAAGATGTGTGAGAGCTCACTGTGGCAAAAATGGTACACTTCACTTACAGACCACTGGAACATGTATAGTGAGGTACATGAAGAGGGTGCATTACACTCAGTTATTGATGTGATGAAGGCTCTAAACTATGGAGATATTATGACCTGTGATGTGGACTTCCTTCACATACTCAGTAGTTGTGTTACATTCATAGGATTAGTCATCAATGTGGCCACATACTGGTGGACATTCCACATGCTATCTACCCCAGGACACAGGTCACATACCTACTGGTCTGATTATAGGGTGTGATGTCTACATTATATTTGGGTTGTGTGTTTGTTTTCCTGATGTAATAAATCCTTCCATCTTTTTGTGTCATTGCAGGTGTTGTCGTGGCTGTGGCAGCAATTGTTGATGTGTGTTAATACTGTCTACTAATATCACAGATGGAGTCAATGATTGTCCACAATCTGTAGTCCTTTAGACAGCTGTTTGGACACAAGATGTGTATGTCATTTGTGATGTCTGTAACTTAAATAAGCTCGAGGCTAGGTTGAGATCCCTAGGGCAAGTTATTCTTGTCCCATTTGATTGGTGGATGTTCAGCATTTCCAGTATAGGTCACCTCTCAGCAGCCTGCATGATAATGAGTACAGTGACAGGGCTCTGTCTTTCCATGCATACCATGTTTTGGAGGCCTTGGATTCTCCTGGTCAGAAACCTCTGTGGTTTCTCCAGTTGCTGCAGGTGCCTGGTGAGGTACATACAGAAGGGAGCATTGTACTCATCTAGTGGTCTGATAAAAGCTGAGTACAGTGGAGCTATGACCTTCCCAGTTTTGGAAGAGATGCCCTTATTTATTAGGTAAGCAATGTAGAATGTGTGTCTTACCACTATGGACACATACTGATCAAAGTTTAGATAGCTATCAACCTGTGCTCCCAAGTCTTCTACCAATGAGTTTAAGCTAAGAGGAGTGCTATGTGTATCATATTTATCATGAGCATTTCTTTGCCAAAGGGGAAAATGAGGCATTTTTTTGCATCAAGTTTCATCCATGAGTTTGGCACCAATCATTTGTCTGTGTCAGCCTTTTCTGTAATATGTTAACATTGATGAGGGTACTCTATATGATTGTGCCCAGTTGACAGTCATATGCAGACTTGGTAATGCACTGGCCACCTACCTTCACCTGGATTTCAGAAAAATAATTTCCAAACAGTAGAGGACCCAACACAGATCCTTGTGGTATTCCACTGGAAACTGCTCTGCTTGTGGAAGTGGACTCCCAAACATTGACAATGTGTGTTATGTTGGTGAGCCAGTTGGCTACCCATCTAGTAATGCATGTGTTATTCCCCAGATGGGAGATTTTCTCTATGATACCTGAATGGGAGATTGTGTCAAAGGCCTTGGCTAAATCAACATAGGCATTATGTCCTGTTTTCCCTCATCCACGGCTTTGGAGACATTATCAAAGAGGTCCACTAGGTTTAATAAGCAAGCTCTACCCTTGACAAAACCAAAATGCATCAGTTCAAAAGTGTTGAAGGTCACCTATGTCCCTGTGGATAAGGTGAATGATGAGTCTTTCCATAGCCTTGCAGATAAGGCTGGTTAGGCTTATGGGTCAACAGTTCCCACTGTCAGTTGATGGATGTGTAGGCATGTTCAAATGAGAAGATAGTTCTAATTCTACATGTTACCAGATCGATGTGCATCGCATATGACAGATTTGATATAGATTTATGTAGTGTAGTTGATATATGCGTGAAAAAGTACTGAGACACCAGGGTTGCAGTGCATGGGGGGAGGCAACACATGGCTGGATTGTAAATATGTGACCTATTCAGTTTGTTATGTTTCCACATGTAGTTTTATGGCATAAAGAGTAAATGGACAGTAAACAGCAGTAATACATGCTAATAGGAACTTTCCATAGCACATTGGCAAGGAGTGGGTTTGTGTGATAGCTGGGAAAATATTTGCACATGCAAGATGCACATATCCATTACTTTGCCTGTTTGCGCATAGTTAAGCAATGAACAAATGTGAGCCACATTGCTAAAATTCTGAGAGTTAGTATTAAGTCTATGAAGCACACCTGCTGCATAGATGACTCTGTGGCAGCAAGTATAAATACATTGAAACTTTTTTTTGAGGCCAGATAATACTTTGTGTGAATCCAGGTGTATGTAATACTTTTAAGTAAACAGTGATAACGCAATGGCATATATTCTTTATAGTATATGTATCACTGTGTTATGGCATAGTGCAATGGGTTTAAGCAGCATCGCACGCTCGCTAGGCATTGGTGTCCAATGCCAAACTGTGCAAACATAGAGGCCAAAAAATGAACAGATCCCTTGCTTATTCTGGTACTTATGTCTGTTGTTTGTGATTCTATTTTTTGATCAGATTATAGGTGTTAAAATGGGGTAAATTGGAAAGTGGTGAGAGAGGAGGTATATAAGAAAGTGGTGAAATGGGGAGCAAACAGGGGGAAGAACAAAGAGAAAGTAATACAGGAATGTGTAGTAGGGAGATAGTAAAGCACCATAGCTATTCACTTCAACAGTAAAAACTGATAATATGTGCAGAATATGAGCTGACTTTGGACTGTCCCCTCCACAGAGAGGGGTGGCAACAATGTACTCATGTTGTGTAGCCAATTAGACTGAATCAAGTGCATCAAGAAGACGTGCAAAATGGAGAGCTATGTATGGGATTTTTTTTTTTTGTGCAGGACAGGTGCCTATTTTTTCTTTTAATTTAGTAAGAGAGGAATGCTGGGTAAGGGATGTAGGTATTTCTGGGGCAGGTAAGTTGTGTAAATGAGGAAGCAAATGAGAAAAATGAGACAAACAAGACAAGATACAGGGACAGTGAGGGATGCAAAAGTTTGGGGGACATCATGATTGGGGTGAGAGTGGGGAGAACACATCATCATGCCCATCAAACATGGAGACAGTGAGAACAGAGTCCTCACCCACCAGACTGTCATCACTGTCCCCTTACTCTGCTAGCAGTGGGGGTGCTTGACATCTTCTCCTCCTCCATACCTTGAGGGAGAGCAGCCTCTCCATCCAGCTTAGGTGTACTCCAATGGTGTGGTGCATGACCTTATGCACCAACCTAGGCATCTCCCTCTGGGTGGTGAAATCCCCGCCTCCAGCACTGCTCCCACAGGGTACCACTGCACCAGCTGCCAGGGCAGTACTATCTGAGGGTGCCGGTAGTGCATTGGCAGCACAGGCAGTGCTGCTAGATTGGGGCCCAGACATGCTGGGCATTGATACTGGAACCAGTTGAGTGGGGGCAGGCTGATCCACTGGTGCTGGCCTCCTTCTCTGTGCTGTGTAGCATTTAGTGATTTGGTACACGTGGATGACATGGAGACATTTTGATGACACATAATAGAAAATAAAGAGAACTGAGGTTTAGGGTGTGAGAAAAAAAAAGATAAAATTAATACCATAATATGTGACATACAATGCATTAACACAATTATACAACTATTTTATCTGAAGTATTACATTTAAATATACATGCTAACAAATACACACTATACCTACAGATTGTCAAAAGTAATCTTTGAAATGAGCATATATTGCATATATGCATGCTACAATTATACATATCACAGTTAACAGCAGGGCATTTATGCCACTTGTATAGAGTTTAATTTAATGTAAATATTATTAAAGAAGTGCAGTACTGTACAGCTGTGACTTGTGGTATTTGAACCCAGAACCTGTGACTACAGTCTTATATTTGACTCCTAAAGCTGGTTTGTGCTACAGACTAATGCATGCATACTTGCTTTTACACATAGGATATCCATGCTCAATTTGCTACAACTATATAAAAAACCCAAAATCTATCTTTAACTTTTGAAGCTACAATAATACTTCTCTTGTGCTGCATACATACCACTTGCTTCCTTCAGTCTCCATTCGAGCAGCTTAAGCACATCTATGGAACTTTATGTCAGCATCAGCTGTGAAAAGAATTATGCATAACAGTCTTGCCTATATTTAGCTTTCTAAGTATTGCAAGTACTCTCTTATTGTAATACTTACACAGTTGCAGAATGTCCGCAGTCTCAAATTCAGTCAACCAGTGGTTGAAAGTATGCTTTTTTAAAAATGTCTTTCTTGAATTATCACTTGTGACATAGGCAAATTTACATTTATACAAAAGTAATCAAACTGAATTAAATATACTTTTTGTGGCTGAGTAGGTCATTAAAATGATGCCTACACTGTTCTCCAGTGTGGGATTCCAGTAGCACTGGATACAGCCTAAGCCAAGCGACTTCACACCTCAGACTTGTAATGGCAGCCAGAATGGCCCCCCTGCAGAAGCCTTTGGATGTGGTGTTTTACCAGGAGTGCAATAAATTTCCTGGACTCCTAGACACCCCACCTCTGTGGCTTACATTGGGCAGATTCCTCACTAACTCCAGACATGTCTAACACCTGACCTAGAGCAATGGAAAATGATGCTTTCCCACCAATTAAAGATATTGTGTTTACTGGTAGTGCGCAAACCCGAGCAATGCTAACATTTGGTAACACATATTCTTTTGGTACCAATTCCATTAGTGACCATGATAGTATAAAGAGAGTTCTTGCAAAGAAATAAGATTTTTTCTTGGCCTGGGTGAACATTTAGGGGATGAACCCAGTATCGCCTTTAGAAAAGGGAAGTTATTGAAAAACTATTTGGAAACAGCAGAGGGCATTGAGCTTGTGATTGGTAATAAAATACATGGCACCTTTAAATGTGGCTTTTGTGCAATGTATAAATTCATTTTAGAGAAGCATGTTACTAAGGTGAATAAGTTAAAGCTCAGAACACCATTTCACTGCACCTGCAACTCAGTTGGGGTAATATATCTAGCTTTATGCCAAACAATTTTGCAGTTTCTATGCAGGTAAAAAACAAAAGGAGGTTTAAAGACAAGATATATGAACATACATATGATATTAGGAATAAAAATAACATCAACTCCTTATCTAATTATATCTTGGAAAATGCTGATCATATATTTGCTTTTTGGGGCTTGACAGAATTATAAAAAACCCAAGGGTGGACCATGGGAAGGTCTAATTGAGCTGAATGAAGCACTGCAACAGATCAAGTTAAATGCCATAATTTTTTGGGTCTATATCATATGAGTGAAAGTTTACAAATGGAAACGCTCACAATCTCAAAACCACTGGACCTCAAAGTGCTTATTCTGAGGTCACAGTACAGTGAAGATTGGAATATTTGCCCTTTCCTCACTGTACTGCGATTGTGGAGTTGGTATATATATTTAGCGGGGGTTGTGAAGGTACAGCCCCCCACAATAGCAGGTTTGAAGTCCAGTAGTTTTGAGATTGTGACCGTTAGCATTTTTAAACTTTCCCTCATATGATATAGACCCAATTTTTCCTGGTTTAAGTGATCATGTCTGTATCTCAAGCATCTTGAAGTTGATTTCCTACCTAGTGTAGGTTTTATTTTATATGTTAAGTTTGATTTTTTTCACAAGAGCCAGGTATTGTTTAATTGGTGTTGGATCTTGTCTCTGTGTTTAATTCATCAATGAATGGAACAGTGTGCCATTGGTGTTGGATTTTGGACATATTTTTTAATTCATCAATGAACTGAACAATTTTATTAGTTTGTCGTTGGTCATGTGACTTGCTAGGAGGACAATTTAAACTGTTGTTTAATTAAATTATGTAATTCTGAAGGAGCCATTGTTATAAACAGATGCAAACTCTAAATTCTTGATTTTATGAATGTAATTCTTGATTTTATGAATTTGCTCATGTTTTAATAAACAGCTTTTTATTACATCCTAGCTGTGACCCTTTCTTTCTAGACCAGCATCATGCTTTTTACTTGAATCATTCATACATACAGCTGACAATTTGAGGAGTTGCACATGTGTGTGTGTGACTTGACAAGGTTCGTGTGTATAGATACAATTGTGTATGTGTCTTATTTAATTGTGAAGGCCATCCAAGTCCAAATAGCAGAATTATACTTGCAGAAATATAGTAACAGTATACTCTCAGTCATGCATCTGAAAACACACTAAGGGTGTCTTATCCCTCATACAAGTAATTCATATCAGCTCCACTATCTAAACTCTTATAAGTGAGAGTCAATGTAATGGGAAATGGAACAATAGTAAAATTGTCTGGAATGTCCTGCATTAGAACCAAGGACCATGTGTATTGCTGTCCTACACTTACACCTGTTGTCACGAGAATGTTAAAATAACACTTGTCTATTTTACAGTTCATTGTTATAAACTGTACTGTCACAACAGCAAAAATAGGTTGCACACCCTGTACTAGAACTCAGGACCATCTGTACTCAAGCCCTACATGTCCACCTGCTGCCACAGAATTAGTGACATGATATTTCCAGAAGTTCCTACTCATTCTTAGGTTCTGTGTGTTAACTGCCATGCTATGCTGCTTAGCATGTTTGAATGGTGCCCAACAGAATTAATTGAATGGATCAGTTTTCTGTTATTGGCTGTCTGAATCCTGTCTGCAGGTGTTCGATGACTGCAGCTGTTGGTGAATCTTGCTGTGCATGATGGAAAGCAAAAATTGCAACAGCATATTCTTTTTGACCTTTGCAGTTTCACAAATGTCCTGTCTGCAGGTGTTCTGTCTGCTTCCTGGGTGGGCCACTAGTCTGGGTTTGCACACTACTAAGGGCCAGGCAAATGAGATAAGCACGGCCAAGCCTGACATTCATTTTCTCCATTTCCATTGTTTGTGCTAAGCCATGCACCCCACAAACACTGGGCAAAAAATAAAAAAAATAAAAGGTGAAGTAGTTTGAAATGAAGAAAAGCAAATTATGATATAAACACTACAAAATGTTTGTTAGCATACATGAAATATTTCTACATAGGTCTGGATTTGAACTCTCATTCCAATGAACCTTCAGAACACAATAAGGGTGCCTTATCTCTCTTTGCCACACAAACAGCTTTTCAGCAGGGAACTGAAACCATTTTGCATACAACCAACTGCAACATCATTCACTGTACTAAAAAAAACACAACATTTATTTGTGCATGTATACATTTTGGATGTAGTGCACTGACTGGTCACACAACCATGTATGATTATTGCTTGCAAAAATGCAGCTCTGTCTTACATCTCTGTATTTGTTACTCATTCTTGTCTTATCTGACCAGTAATCTGAGACATGCAATCTGTAAGGCATTCTATATCCTTGTCCTTAAAATGTGTGAGGATATTAAATGTCAATAATAGACAGTTGTCAACAAATGAAGGGGAGGTTGGTTGTTAATGAACAGAACCTGAGAATTGTGTGGTGCTTACTTACATTTCCAACTTTGACAAAATTGCTACTGTACACTTTGTAGGTCTAACCTGACACACCCACTAGAGGTAGGGCCATCTGCATTGCTGTTGTGTTTTCCTTCGCCCTTCTAATAAGCATTCACATTTTCAATGTATTAGCAACAAACTGTAAAGAAATGCCTGTACTATATTTACATGTGATACATGGAACCAAGTATTTGGGATTCAGTAATTCTGATGAGTTCCCACCTCATTTGCACCTTCACCATGCTAACAGACATGAATCTATACCATAAAAAGGCAACTGTGTAGCTAGGGATCCAGAAGGTGAGGAGACTTGTTTAGAACACAGAAGAGGGTATTACTTTGGAATATATCTGCACAGAAAACTACTAAACTTGAGAAGGTATGCTTGCATTTGTCAGCTATGTACTGCAGATAATGAAATGTTATTTAAGAAAAATCTGTTTTATATTTATGTCCTATATTAATTAGTAAATGCTACTGTTACCTGTATGCATTACTTAGGCATGTTTGTCAGGGAATTTCACAGGTATACATGATTGGCAATAGCTTAAAATGGAATGTTCTGTGTTAAATCTGTACACTGTTTCAGGGACAGTTCATTTTATAGCACTTTTAGTGTTTCACTGATGGCTTGTTAGCAAAATGTGTCATTTGCCTGTTGTTTTGGGGATGGGGGAGCAAAGCTGCATTTCTGCTTTGACACAAACAAGGATATGTTGCTATTGTTACTCTCCCTTATTTTGCATCCAGCCTTGCTTTGTGTGTGAATGTAATATGCTACAACCACACAATTCCTGTTGTTCATATTTTAAATATCTAGACTGTTTTGTTTCTCCAGTGGGTAATACTTTAAATGCTACTTTTTCTGTTTTATCTGGGTCTGGGAACAGGTATTTTTTTAGTATGTGATACTTATGTGTATTATTCTTTTGTTATTTTTTTAGGACACGTAGGACTATGGGTGCCCAGGCATCTCAATCCCTGAAAACCACCTTGAAATTCAGGTCATTATGGAAGCTTTTAGGCAATGTGTCTGTGTTGGAGGGAAGGCCTCTAGCTTTATCAGTTGGAGTGGTGAGCACTAGGTAGCCTACCTACAACAGGAGGAGTGGTTACTGGCCCAAAGAGTGACGTTTATTGGCAGTTTGGGCAGTTTTTTCCATCTCTTTCAACTTCTGGTTTAAAAGCCTGCATTTGTGCTTGTTCCCCACCTTTCCTGTAACTAGTTTAGTCCAGATACAGATTTGCTGTATCCAGGACTGTTTGTAGCTTCTAAGCTGTGCCAATGTCTGCTCTTCAATTTTTCCCTTAGACCTGCTAGTTCTCTCCTCTCCTGCACTATTACTAGCTTCTCAGTCTAGCACTTTACCAGACTTTTTGTAGCAATTATTGTAGCACACAAAAGTGCTACCAGAACTAAACATTCTACAAGGAAACAGCACCAGTACTTATTAATACCCACTCATCCAGGCATGTCTAAAGGTTAGTTCTCTGTGCTTTCTCCTATTAACCTGGTGAACTTGGGCATCCTGAGGCAATGTAGCAACTGCCTCATGTACACTGACAACCCTCTCCTCTTACCTTCCAACATTCAGACATGCAACAGATGCACTTATATATCCAAATTGGAAGCCACGCACCCTCCTGCCAAGACCAGAATAGCTGGTCAAGAGGAAAAGGTGAACACTTGCATCACACCACATGGAACACATAGCCCTCCAGAACACACACCAGCACTGCCATCACATAAAAACACAAACCACATACCGACCTATGCGAAGGCTCTCAATAAAAATCTACCCAAAGAGCAGACACCTCCAAGGCAGAAATGCACTTGACCACCACAACACAACACTAATCATGAGACACATAACTCTCCTAAACAGAGTGCCACTCAACCAAAGCTCTAAGGTAGAACAGCATGCCCAACACACTAGTCATAGGTGACTCGATAGTGAGGCACACTGATGTCCCACTCACTAGGTTGAATAAGGAGAAAGCAACAGTCAGCTGCCTGTCAGGTACCAGGATCCACCACATAATGCATGCACTCAGGTCCCTTAACAACAGGTACAAATATGACTCTGTCTTTGTACATGTGGGTGTGAATGACCTGAAGCGTACCTCCCTGGACTACATGAAAAGAGACATGGAGGAGCTCTCGGAATATGTAGCCCAGGCGGGTATGACCCTAGCCCTGAGTAGCATCCTACCATCACCACGAAAGATACCACAGTACAAGCAGAAAATGATCGATTTCAACAATTGGCTAAGTTTCTGCTCTCATTCTAAGGAGATCCAGTATCTGTCTGCCTGGGATGACATGATTAACAGACCTCGATGCTTTGCCAAAGATGGCCTGTATCTGTCAACCCTGGGCTTCCGGATACTGGCCAAGGCTCTTGCCACCCCTATAGTGCCTTTTTTAGGCGGTGTTCCAAAGACCAAATTACCACTTTAACAGCTACAAACAAATGCAATCTGAGAGTCATGCTGCTCAACACTAAAAGTCTAAATCTGAAAATGCACTCGCTCAAAGCATTCCTTAAAGTGGAGAACAACGACATTTGTGCTGTAACAGAGAACTGGTTCAAGGCAGCAGAAAGCACCCCTGCAGTATGAGGCTATAACTCATTCCACACCTTTCAGCCCCAGAACTTGGACTGAAGCTCCAAAGACAGTGGTGTTTCCATATTCATAAAGGATGCGCACACCTCCAGACTGGTAGCCCAACATAATGCATCAGAGATACTGCAGGTGCAGCTAACATTGGGTAAGACAGTGATTCAGGTCATAGCCTGCAATAGGTCCCCAACAATGTCCTAACACTCCACGTTCCTAAGCACATTGGAGAATATTAGGGTCCAACTTAACATTCTCATACTGGGTGACTTCAACTACCCCTCGATTAACTGGGAAAACTACTCATGTACCAATACACTTGCCCAACGTTTCCTGGAATTCATTAATTCAAATGCCCTGGACCAGCTCATTCTTACCACCACTAGAGCTAGCAACATCCTTGAACTGGTCATTACTAAAATGGGCGAACGTTGCTTTACACCAATAGTTAACTCCTCCATGGTTAGATCTGACCACAAACTAATCACCCTGGAAATCCACATAACTCCCACCCCCCCACCCCCATCCGCAAAGGTGCTTACCATGAAAAATTTCTCCAAAGCTAACTTTGGGATCCAAAAAACAGAGCTGGTTAACTTCATGGCACCCATGCAAATGTAGAATAGTTGCATGACTGCTGAATCATACACCAATGCACTGTACAAACATGCACACAAATGCATGGATCTCACCATACCCAATAGAACCAAGATGCTCTCTTCCAAAAACAGGAAGCCAATCTGGTGATCCCCAGCTTTAAACAAACTCTACAACAGAAGGAGGAAACTGATGCAGAATAAGGTAAAGTCCCAACACTGGAAAAATTCCCTTATCAGCCTCAATAAAAAGTTGAGATCCCTCATCAAATCCTCTAAAGCTAGCTATGAAAACAGAATTTCAGCAGATACTAAAGACCACCATAAGGCCTTCTATAGTTATATAAAGAATCTCCATGGCAATACCCAGATTTGCTCTGAGCTACTGCACAATGGTACCTCCTATACCGAGCCAACAGATACTGCCAATATACTGGCCAACAGATTCAGTGCCAACTTTACAGCTCCCTCCCAAAGGACCAATCACAATACCAGTAGATTGCCAGGCACCCAGTATTACTGCTACACAGGTTAAAACAGCACTGTCCAAGGCCAAGAATACAGCTTCCATGGGACCTGACAATATCCCTGGTTGTGTTCTACATGAACTACAAAGTGAACTGGCATCACACCTGTGTGCCTGTTCAATCACAGCCTCACCTCAGGCTTTGTCCCTACCAAATGGTGCACTGCTACAGTCATCCCTTCCCACAAAGAAGCAGCGACTACAGACCCTGGGAACTATCGCCCCATTAGCCTGATGAGTCTGATATGCAAAGCTATGGAACGCATCATCATCATCATGGACCTAATAAACAAGGATATAGGGAATCTCCAAACTCTGGATCCCACACAGTTTGGTTTTGTGAAGGGTAGATCATGCCTGCTCAACTTGGTCGACTTTGATGAGTCAGTCACCAGAGCTGTGGATGAAGGCAAGGTGGTTCATACAGCCTACCTTGATCTGGCCAAGGCGTTTGATACCATTCCCCATTCAGGAATCATAGAAAAACTCAGTAAGCTAGGCATGAAACCCTATATAACTAGGTGGATTGCAAACTGGCTCACAGATAAAATCCAGAGTGTGAAAGTAGCAGACTCCAAGTCAGATTGCCGACCAGTCATGAATGGAGTCCCATAGGGTTCGGTCCTGAGTCCTCTCCTGTTTGGTATCTACTTTTCTGAAGTCCAGGTGAACACAAAGGGTCTCTGGCTGACAAAGTTCACAGATGATTACAAGTTGGGAACTATTATTAACTCCCCAAGTGATGTTGACATCCTACAGAAAGGCCTCACTGAGACCAATGACTGGTATCAGAACCATGGCCTTAAGCTCAATGCTAAAAATATGTGTCGTTATCCCGTTTGGGAAAAACCCAGTTCCCATGAATTACCACATTGATGGCAGTCCACTGAACACAGAAGGTGTTATAAGAGATCTGGGAACACAGGTTGATAGCAGCCTTTCTTTTGACCACCGCATTGCCACTGTGGTCAGAAAGTCCTTCTATGTGGCACATCTCATTACTAAGGGTTTTTCATCCAGGAAGAAAGATGTCATTGTCTCCCTCTATTCTTCCCTCATTAGGCCAATCATCGAGTACAATGCCCCATTTGGCATGTACTTCACTAGACACCTGCAACAACTGGAGAGGCCACAAAAGTACCTCACAAAAGGATACTAGGCCTTAAACACTTGTCCTATATGGACAGACTCAAAAAACTCCAACTATGCTCTGTCTCATATTGCCTACTTAGAGGCAATCTCTGCTTGACATACAAAGCCATGTCTGATCCAGCTCTGTTAGAAATGCTACATCTAAAGAAATCCCAATCCCTCCGCATTACATGCTCCAGTGACCTCAACCTCATTACCACAATCAACAGAACATGCTAGAGGGACAGGTTCATAACCCAGAGATTGCCCTTGCTATGGAATAGACTTTTCATACATGTCAAACAGAGCACCTCACTGGCCCTCTTCAAAGGAAATCTTGATGAGTGGATGGGGAATAGAATAGTCACCCCGGGGATCACTGCAGTGGCTCTACTTGACAGAGGCACTGGTAACTAAGGTCGGGTGGCATGATGTCAGGGTAATCGTATGGGCTAGGTTTGTAAAGGCTCCAGGGCCATTAGTCTAGTACACACTTATGAACCTATGCACATGGTGCCTTTCTGCTTGAGAGGGGATGTAGAGATATGTCAGGCAGAATGCAAATTTGGCAGCAAATAGTAGCAGATGTGAATGCAGTAGGTGGCCACAGCAGGATATATAATCAGGTGTCCCATAGGGCCACTGACATGATCTCATCTGCACAGAGGAGAGCAGTTGCAGTGGCCCATTATTAGATGGGTACTGGAGTACACCTGCTACAGAGCCACCACTATCAGCAAATGAAGAGTTCCTGTCCACTTTCAGGGATCTAGACAGCTCACAGGAAAGTGCAAAGAAGTATGGCCTTGACATTGGTGCTACTATTTCAGGGGCAGTTTGTATGCCCCAGGAGGAGCTTCCAGGTAGGATCATGTATCTCAGTTGTTAAATACTCTTGTATAGTAAAATATTTATATCAATACATTAGTTCTGTTTAGCAAGAAATTGGTTGTGGTGGGGGGGGGGTTGTAAATTGCTGCAGTTAACAGATTCTGATTGATAACACATGGGGCTTAGGTTGGACTTGTGATCCAAGTTCTTGCTGAAAGTATAGTTAATGGACATATAAAGGGCAAAAGGTTTTACCCCTGTTACTTTTAATTGTGATGATGTTGTCCTTACCTTTTGCTTGCATTCCTCCAGAACCATCCAGCCTAGGGAGCATACTATCATCTGCACACGGTAAGCCAGACATTTTTATGTCAGTACTGAGGAGCAGTTCAAAGAAATATTTGGTGTGTGATGTTGGTGTTAGGATTGTTGTGTGTATTGCTGTACTGTCTGTAATAGTGGCACCACTGTTATTTTGTTAGCATACATTGGACTATAGTAGTGTAGGTATCAATTTTTTCGTGTTTGTTGCTTATTATCACAGGTGATCCTGACAGTGGAAATGCAGAATTTCTGCTACCTGATGTCAGAGTATCAGCAGACTCTGATGATGATGGTGGCCAAACAGAGGCACAGTGGGGTGGGGGATGCCAAAGTTGAATCTGACACTGAGGTTGACATATATCTGTCCTCTGTAATTCCATCGGACACAGCCAGTAGGCCTATGCCTACCTTTTCCAGTGAGCCCTCAGATATTGAACAGATGGAGGGTGAGACAATCGATCAAGTAAGTGTGGTTACTGCACTTCAGTGCCTATTGACTCTGGCCGTAGCCAAAGTGTGGGCAAGGTGCTATGCAAAAGGGTTGTTATGGATGCTCAGAGGAGGCCTGCTATCCATCCAATCCAGGTGTTTCTTCCCGTGCCACTCAACATATGTTTAGGGCCATGGAGGCACAGACATGTTCCCATAGGTCATCCAGAGAAATGCTTAGGGTTGTAGATGTGGCACAGGCTGACAAGCATGACAGCCTTCACTGTGTCGCTGATTCAATTGATTGAATGAATGACATATTGGAACGGGCAGTGTCTGTAATGGAATGTCTGCTGGGAGGGGTAAGGCATCCTTATGGGAATAGGTCAGCCACATCATCTGCTGTTAGCCAATGTGGCTGTGCCCAATCATGCTCCCATAGTGGCAGAAATTTCACTACTCTGTCAGTGGTTGAGCTGTCCACACCCAGACATGACAGGCCATGGGATTGTGGTCCTGGGCATCCTCATGAGGGAAGCTCATCCAGCAGTCATGTTTAGGTAGCAGCAGTGCATCTTACTGTGGATGTGGACATGCCAGTGCAACTACTGGCAGAGCCAGTTCTCATACCTGGGTATGAAAACAATGAATTGCCACCTCTATCGCACACAGCTCACACCTGTCCAACATACCAAGACATACAACTAGCACAGAGCTTGGCTGTGTTCATGCAGACACTCACACACCAATTTCACATGTAGGACCCAAACAGGCACACATACAACAGTTACACAGTTCAGCCGTGAAGCTTAAAACTCATTTTGTCTCACTGGCCATTTGTTACTTTATCTGAATGTCTGCCTGCTTCTCTTTCGTACTCAAACACACTCACCAACCTTTTGTGTCAGCCTAGGCTTCTTGCCTCCCACACAACACCTTGTGGAAGTGATGATAACTGTGCCATATCCCTGTTTTTTATCTTTTGGATTCACGGATACATACATTTTGTGTATGATGCTCAGGGTGCATAGCTGATTTAGTGCTTAGTATATCTGCATTTGTGATGTTGAATTGTACCCTTGACTTATATTGGTCTTAGAAAGTTAGAGAGTTGACAACATCAAACTTTTTTGCATCAGTATTGTTAATGATCTTGTGAGGGTTGTGAAGTCTGAAACTGAAATGTGTCTTATTACTTTCTAACTTCTCTCTTTAATGATTTTCCAGTACAAATGTGTGGTGCTAAACTGAGGGCATGCGGTGACCATCAGTACTTTTGAGAAAATGAGTGGGTGAAGCTCTGATCCCTGAGGCCGACTACTTAATAATAGACACATAAGTCACATAAGCCTCTGCTGTTACATGTTAAGGTCATTTCTGTACAAATCACCTACTTTTTACTTGTTTGCACTACCAAGCGACATCATGCAAGGATATGCCAGTCATTCATATTATTACACAATGCAATCTAATTTCAACATTTACCTTGTAAATCCAGCAGATGCAACAGTTTTAATTCAGGGCTGACTCTGTCTGATACTAGCAGTGCACAGCCATTACATGGGTAGGTTTAAGTTGTGAGCATTGCCTGGCATCAATGTTACTATATGAACGTGCATAGTAGGAAGGTTTTAGCCCCTTAGGTGGTGATAGAGTGTGCTATGCATTGTCTCTAAGCCAATGTGAGGGCATATTAAGCATGCCTATGTCTTCCTACACCCACAGCAGTTGCTAGTTTCCCCTCTGACTCCTCACCTGCATGTGGCTGTGGTGACAGTGCCATAATTGGTGGGATGTGTGCCCCTTCCCCTTGTTCATCCTGCTGAAGCTGTTTTCTCAGGATAATGTTATGTAGCATGGCACATACAGTGAATATTTCAGTTCATGTACATGGATTGTATTGCAGGGCTCCCCCAGATGTATCGAAACCAGAACAGCAACTTCAGAAGTCCAAACACATGCTCTATGATATTTCTGTTTTGAGCGTGTGCCTCAATATGGCATTCTTCAGCAGGTTTGTGTGCATTTCTGAATGAACTCATCAGCCACAGTGATACTACAACCCCCAGTAAATGACTCTGTGGGATATCCCCAGTAAACATCTGATACATTTAGGAGGTGTGCCAGATATATGAGTCGTGGTAACTGCCTGGGTAGCTAGCACAGACGTTCAGGTGATTCCCTTGGCATTACACATGACATGGCAGTTAATAGAATGGAAGCGCTTTTTGTTTATGGAGAGCCTTCCCTGTTCCCTGGGTGGTGCCTTAATTTCTACATGTGTGCAATCTATGACAAACAATACTTCAGGGTAGTATGCTACAGGGTAGAACCCCTGCATATTTCTGGCCCTGTCCTCATGCCTTATTGGCATGTTGGAGCATAGCATTCAAGAACTGATATTGTATCCTGGAAGCTGATGCCTGTGACACCCCAGCATGACCACTGTTGATCTCTGAAAGGTATCTGTAGCTAAAACTCTAAATGCTACATATACCTTTGTCTCCACTGGGATGAATTCCCCTCACATTGCCCTGTCTCTGAGTTGAGGACAACAGAGGCTGAAGAGTTCCTGTAGTGTGTCTCTATCCACCCTGTAGAACTCTACAATTTCTATGTCATTAGTTTGTGATTAGGTAAACAGGGTCTGAAAACTCATCTCCTTCTTGGCCTTTGTCTTTTAGCAACAGCAGTAACACATACTTCAGCCTGCTGCATATGCCATATGAATTAAAGCAACAGCAGCCCCTAAAATTGTTTCTATGTAGACTCCCTTCCATAGCTGTATTCCAACAGGTTTTGGAATTCGCAGGGAAAACCAGCACTGAGTCTACACAGTTCTTTATAGCTTGTTGAAATGTTCCTCCATCTTGCATGGCTTGATTAGCATACAATTCATCTGCTTATGCTGTAATTAGCATGCCACTGTGTTTACCTTGTTTATGCAGCTTTGCGTTGCTCTAAACACTGTGTAGAGTCGCTTACTGAATCCAAAACAGTGTAAATGGACCGTGTAGGCTTTATTGAATCTGGCTGACAGTGTAAATAGTAAACCACATATGAACCACTAATCAAGGTAAACACATTTTAAGGTAGGTATTTCATCAGAGCTTAACAATAAGGAACAGCAGATGCAATTACTTGGCAAAGATATGTGTAGCAGAACAGGCAGGATAAGTGCATATATGCAAAGTGATAACTGGGGAAAGACAGTCAAGATTTTAACACAGTCAGTGCAGAATGGATGCAAGGGAAAGTATATAGGAGAGTAAAGTGCTTAGACTGTGTATAGGAGGGAATCTAAATGACAATTTGGATGGTGGGGTTGTTCGTAAGTGTGCCTTGAACAGCTGCATTATAAGATTGTGGTAGGAGGTAGAAGAACTGATAGTATAGATCAGCAAGATACAGGGAAGACAGCACAGAGGGCAAAATAAGAATTTAGGAAAGTGAGGAAAAAAAGTATGAAGTTGGTAGGGATTGGTAATAGCCAAAGTGGAGGTGATCAAGGATGTCCAAATGAAAGCACCTTAGCCAGTGGCCATCATGCCACTGCCTGGCTTTGAGGGAAGAAGGATTGATAAGCAACAAAACACAAAGCTAAAAGTGTGGAATTTTGAAAGAACTATTATGATGAGGTGAATATGGGTTAAATATGGGGTCTATATCAAAAGAGCAAAGAATAAAAACGTCAACTTACCTTTCATCGACACAAAAATCTTGAAGCTGCACTTCATCAAAACTGCAAATCACCAATTTCTTTCCAAGGGAAAGAAATCAGTTTGCCAACAACAAACACCACATAAAAATAAATACATTTAAGTGGGGGGCTTCACCCCCCCACAGCCCCCACCATGGGGAGCTGTGCCCTCCCCAAACACCCCTAACTAAATATTCTAACTCCGAGATCACACTGAGTCGGGAAAAGGACTGATGTAACAGAATGGCCAACCAATTTCTTTCCCTTGGAAAGAAATCAGTGATTTGGCCATTCATTAAACTGCAGGTTCGAGATTTCGGTGTCGATGAAAGGTAAGTTGACGCTTTTATTCTTCGATCTTATGATATAGACCCTTATATATGAGTTGAACATTAAACAGAAAAAGGGAAATCCAGTTTGGCTTCATGCAAATGAGAGGGTAAGAGTTTGGGCACAAACCTGGGCACAAAAGACATGGAACTGGGGAATCTCAGGATAACAAGACAACTAAAGGGTAGGAGGTGAGAACAGCAAAAGCACAAGACAAAGAACATTGGTAGAAAAGGTTGACAAGGGGAAATGTTTTTAGATGTATAGCAGAAGGGAGGCAGTGAAACACAGATCTGTTCATACTGAGCAGGGATAAGACAGTATGTAAAAATAAAAAAGGCAAGCACACTGAATATTCACTTATCCTCAATCTCCAAAACAGAAGGGCCATACCATGCTTTAGTAAAGCACAGCAGGCAATGTAAAACAGTGGATGGGTGACAGGATAATGATGAAGGAAGCGAGAGTAAACTGGGTGGCCAAAGGGAATACAAGACATAAAACAAAATAGCTGGCTCCCCATGTGCTCAAGAATAAGGTCATTACATTGGCAGACAAAGGCCTTTAACAGATCACTGTGCAGGACTTTTATCCTAACAGAAATGACAGGGAAAGTCATAAAATGAATTTTAATGGTACTCCTAGTGGCACTCCTAAAGGACAATAATCAATATGGCATTCTGTCCACAAGGAGCAGTTATATGAACCTGATCCAGTTTTATGACAGAGCTACATATGAATTTCTTGGAACTGTACTATTTGACATAGTTTACTTAGATTTCAGCATGACCTTTGACTCATACACACGCAGGATACTTCTAGGAAAATTACAGAGACTGGGAAAAATGAGGCTGTAAACTGAGACTGAGGTTTAGTAGAATGAGAGACAGAAAGTTCTGGTCAAAGCAATGATGTCATGGAAAAAAGGAGGTGATTTAGAGTGCTGAAGGGATTCAGTCCTTTAACAAATTCTGTTTAGTGTACTAATTTCAGCTATATCCAAGAGACGAGAGAGAAGTATTATTCTCTTCAAAGATGACACTAAGATAACAGCCACATAAAAAGATAGTGGAAAATTCTAATGGAGAACTTGAAAAGACTGATTAATTTGTTAGCTGAAACAATGCGTTTGTGCTGAAACAGCCCTGGAGTGACGTTTCAGCTGACTGGAATGAGTGGTGACACTTGTCGAGTATGATACTTAGAACAGAAGGAGAAGGCTTTGGCGGCAAGGATTATGATGTTCACATATATCATCTTAAGGACAGAATTCAAACACAAAGAAGTAATGCTCTTATCCTAACAGACTTTAGTAAGCCCATACATTGAGTAGTGGGTGCAGTGTGTCCTGCTTAAAAGCTGGCCAAGTATACAGCTTTCATGGGACCCAACAATATCCATGGATGTGTTCTACATGAACTACAAAGCGAACTGGCACCACATCTGTGTGCCCTTTTCAATCACAGCCTCACCTCAGGCTTTGTCCCTACCGAATGATGCACTGTTGCAGTCATCCCTCTCCATAAAGGGGGAGTGACTACTGACCTTGGGAATTATCACCCCATTAGCCTGACAAGTCTAATGTGTAAGGCTATATAGCGCATCATCATGGACCTAATTAACAAGGATATAGGGAATCTCCAAACTCTAGATCCCACGCAATTTGGTTTTGTGAAAGGTAGATCATGCCTGCTCAACCTGGTTGACTTCTTTGATTCAGTCACCAGAGCTGTGGATGTGAGCAAGGCAGTTCATATGGCCTACCATGTTCTGGCCAAGGCATTTGATACCATTCCCCACTTAGGAATTATTGATAAACTGACAAAACTAGGCATCAACCCCTATATCACTAGGTGAATAATAAAAAAACAAGTTCAAGTCTACCTTCACAGCTGAGAAACTGTTAAAACCAAAATTTAATGAAAAATATAAAAAAATGTGTAGATAAAAAACAATAAATGGAGCGAGAGCTAGCAAAACCCAATACGCACTTTCAGCATACAGCCTTCTTCAGATATTTATTGTTCATCATTTCCTCTGTGTACCAATTGTGGTTCTTAGAGCTTTTGCTTAGCTATATCACTAGGTGGGTTGCAAATTGACTCATAGATAGAACCCACAGTGTGAAAGTAGCAGACTCAAAGTCAGATTACTGACCAGTCATGAGTGGAGTCCCACAGGGATCAGTCCTGGGTCCTCTCCTGTTTGGTATCTACTTCTCAGAAGTCCAGGGCAACACAGAGGGACTCTGGCTGACCAAGTTCACAGAGGACTGGAAGCTGGGAGCCATTACTAACTCCCCAAATGATGTAGACATCCTACAGAAAGGCCTCACTGAGACCAATGACTGGTGTCAAAACCATGGCATTAAGCTTAATGCCAAAAAATGTGACATCATCCCCCTTGGGAAAAGCTCAGTTCTCACTAATAACCACATCGATGGAACCCCACTTAACACTGAAGGTGTTATTAGGGATCTGGGGACACAGGTTTACAGCATCCTCTCCTTCGAGCACCACATTGCCACTGTGGTCAGAAAGTCCTTCTATGTGCCACATCTCATTACTAAGGGCTTTCCATCCAGGAAGAAAGAGTTCATCATCTCTCTCTGCTCTTCCCTCATTAGGCCAGTCATTGAGTATAATGGCCCATTTGGCATGTACCTCACTAGACACATACAACAGCTGGAGAGGCCACAAAAGTACCTCACAAAGAGGATCCTAGGCCTTAAACACTTGTCCTATATGGACAGACTCAAAAAACTCCAACTATTCTCTGTCTCATATTGCCTACTTAGAGGCGATCTCTGCTTGACTTACAAAGCCATGTCCGACTCAGCTCTGTTAGAAATGCTACACCTAAAGAAATCCCAATCCCTCCACACCACTACTTCAGTCCCTCTACAGAAAAGAGTCCCACAAAGCCCTATTCTAGCTCCTCTTCTCTTTTCTATCTGCAATAACAAACCTCATTTTCACTTACCCCATCTCACCCCTGCTTCATGCTGCTGACCTGGTCCTTTTCCACTCCAAACACTCTGTCCTTTCTCTTGTACTCATCTTCAAGTTGATTCTCATGACCATATTCAATGGGTCAGTGATTTATTGCTAAACTATAAAACAAAAACAGTGCAGTTTGGCACGAGGCAAAAGCTCACTTCTATCTTCAGTCCTCTAAAAGTCCTCATTCATCTTAATATCACTATCCAAAATGTTGCTTCATTCAAATATCTAGGGATCTGGTTTGACCCCTTTCTAAAATAAAAAAAAATGTATTTATTATTGTGGTAAACCAAGCTGAAGGTAAGCCAGTACCAGAACAACAAAAATCAAAAAACGTTGACACAGACTATAAAATGCAAAGCTTTCATGTAATACCCTTCCTCAGTGCAAGTAAAATGAAAACACTTGATCCAATTTATAGTGCAATTCAGTTCAAATCCAATCACATGACACATCCCCCCCCAATCACAAAGTATTAAATCCAGTTTAGTAGAAGAAGCATCAGTAGATGCATATACATCATAAAAACCTTTACTGGCATAAAATAAATTCAGTGATACTGCATCTCCTTCTTTATTAGCATAGGCTTAACCCTAATTGTACTATTTATACCTGCTTCCAAGTCAGCTTGTAACCTTAAAATCCAGTTGTATTCAGTAATTTCCAAAATATTAATGTCACTCCCTCCGATGCTTTTGTATATAACATCAATTGCTCTAAACTTTAATTCATGATCATGACCAACTTCTTTAATATGTTTTGTCACACAAGAAAATCAACTCTGTCCTATTCTGGGCTACTAGGGTTTCCCCTTTCTATCCATAAACTGTAAAAAATGCTATTATTAAAGGTATCTTACTGGCTCAACTAGAATATTGTCTCCTTTTAATCGCTGCAGCCTCTAAAGGAAATGCATGTAATCACTGAGTACATCGCAAATGCCATTTGTAGGTTCATTACCTTCTCTTCAAGAAATAAGCACCACTCTAAAACCATTAAAAACTATCTACTTGTTAAACAATGCATTGCATTTCTGCTTGCCTCTCAGCTACTTAAACTTATCAAGAATGATACCTTCCTTCAGCTAGTTTCCAGAGTATTCAGAGATGCACCAATATTATACATCTTAAACATTGAGGTCCTCTTCTCCAAATCCCCATACTAGGCTTCACTGTCCAGACCACGCTTTCTCAGTCTTGGTCCCAAACTATGGGACTCTTCCTTCTTTTCTTAAAGATCATTCCTCGTATCTCATTTTCTGAATAAAAATAAAAGAACATTTCAGGACTTTAGGAAAATACAAATGATATCTCTCTTTTCATGCAAACACATCTTCACACCCGTCTTCCCTCCAACATTTTTTGTTGTGATTCTTTCAGCATGCCAGTCCTGATTTCAACTCTGTATATAATGTGAGTAGATATTGTGTTTTGTCAGTCACTCTGTATATAATGTCATTTATCCATTACCTTTATGGCCTCAAGCCAACTATAATATTGATTTTGTACATAATAAATGTATATTTCATAATTTGACATTCATTCTGTATATGTCATTTATCTTTAGTGTTTACTCCAGGCTGAGACTGAAATAGGTCCAGTGGGATTAGTGCTTTACCCCAGTTAACATTAAAAATAAAATAATAAAATAAATAAAAGGAATACCAATTTCTGTCTTTTGTACCATAATTGCCCAACAACTGTTTAATTTGAATCCACAATACATTATATCTGTTCTGGTTGCACATCTGTGTGTGTGTTTAGGACAGGACAGTGCCATTTCATATAAATCAAACAGAGACAGAGAGAGACAATCTTCATTATTTGTTGTGTATGCACACCCCTACTGTTTGGAGCACTTGCAGCAGCTTAGGCTGAGATTTTGGAACCAAGAAGGGAAATGATGAATGAAAAACGAACAACACTCAAGTCTGTTTCTTTGAGCTCAGCACTTGTTCAGAACTCGTAAGCACTAAATAAGCTACCAGTTACTACAGCACTCAACTTCCCTCACTTGTCTAGAGGAAAACAGTTTCTAGTACTTAACAAATAAACACCTATCCAGGCATGCCTAAGGGTCAGCTCCCGGTGTTTTCTCCTGCCTACCTGATGAATCTGGGCATCTTGGGGCAATGCAGCATTTGCCTCATGTACACAGACAACCCTCTCCTCCTACCACCCAACACTACAACCTGTGAGAGATGCACTTATATAGCCAAACTGGAAGCAAAGCTCTCTTCACACAAGACTGGACTAGACAGTCAAGAGGAGAAGGTAAACACTTGCACCACACCAAACTCATCACATAGTCCCTCAAAACCTACACCAGCAAAACACACACATAGAAACACAAAACACACACCTACATTCACTGAGGCTCTCAGTAAAAACCTGCCCAAGCAGCAGGGACCTCCAAAGCAGAAACACAAGCAACCTCCAC
This sequence comes from Protopterus annectens, assembly GCF_019279795.1. Lineage (NCBI taxonomy): Eukaryota > Metazoa > Chordata > Ceratodontiformes > Protopteridae > Protopterus > Protopterus annectens. Next base: position 1,191,745,329 of record NC_056744.1, read on the forward strand.
CCCCCAACACAACCCAAACGACACATAGCCCACAAACGCAGTGTGCCACTCAACCACAGCCCATAAGGGATAACAATGTACCCAGCACTCTAGTCATAGGTGACTCTATAGTCAGGCACACTGATGTTTCACTCACCAGTCTAAACAAGGAAAATGTTACTGTCACTTGCCTGTTGGGTGCCAGGAACCGCCACATAACGCATGCACTCAGGTCACTCCACAACAAGTACAAATATGACACTGTCATTGTCCATGTTGGTATGAATGACATGAGACATATCTCCCTGGACTACATGAAAAGGGACATGGAGGAGCTGTCCAATCTTGTAGCCCAGGCAGGTATAGCCTTAACCCTGAGTAGCATCCTGCCATCACCCAAAATGATACCACAGTACAAGGACAACATGATTGACTTCAACAATTGGCTAAGCTTCTGGTGTCATTTTAAGGGGATCCAGTATCTGTCTGCCTATGATGACATGATCGACAAACCAGGATGCTTTGCCAGAGATAGCCTGCACCAGTCACCCCTGGGATTCCCGATACTGGCTAAGGCTCTAGCCACCCCTATAGTGCCTTTTTTAGGCAAAGTTCAAATGACAAATTCACCACCGTAACAGGTACAAGCAAACAGAATCTGAGGGTATTACTACTCAATGCTAGAAGTCTAAACCTCAAAATGCACTCACTCGATTCACTCTTTAAAATGGAGAACATCGACATCTGTGCAGTGCCAGAGACCTGGTTCAAGGCTCCACAGAGTACCCCTGCATTACCAGGCTATAATTCGTACCACGATGAAAAACAACAATGATTCCAGTTGGAAAATTTATTACTGAAACATGTCTTAGCGCCTCGGCCACCACAGCCTTCAATGAGCACGGTAAAGATACATTCCCTTATATACAGAGTGTAAATAACTTAATTAATAATAAATCAATTAAATAATTAAGTATTAAAGAAACTGCACTCCCTATTAAATAAAAACCCATACCACAGACACAAAAATATAATATAAATATAACACACAATATCTAATCTATTATATCAAATATTTCCAATTAATCTCCATATTTAAACCAAAAGGTGATAATGTATTATATTTCAATATAAAAATAGATTCTTTATATAATAACATATTTTTTAATAATCTATGATTTCCTTTTTTAATAAAGATTTGTTCTAAAACAGTAGCTTGTAACAAATCAACATTCTGGTTATGGGCTTATAAAAAATGTAAAGCCACAGAATTATCTGTGGCACCCCTCTTAATATCACAAATATGTTCCTGTAATCTAAGTTTAAATTTTCTCTTAGTCTCTCCAATATAAAATAGATTACAAGGACATTTAAGGCAATAAATAACTCCCTCTGAGTGACAAGAAAATTGTTTATTACGTGTAAACCTTTTATTATTTATTCTGTCAAAGGATATTCTAATAAATTGGCATATATTGCAAGACCGACAAGCAAAAGTACTAAAGTTATTTATTGGGAAATTTAACTGTTCAACAGGATGCCTAAAATATGCTCTTATCAACCTATCCCCCAAATTTTGTCCCCTTTTATATGCCACCAAAGGACTAGAGGGGAGCAAATTACCCAATATTCTATCCTTCAGCAAAAACTTCCAATAATATTTAACTGCATCCCAAATTTCTTGGCTTACCAAATTATATGTAGTGACAAAATAAATATCATCTACTGATGCCTTTTTAGTTTGTTAAATTTATTCCTTGGCAAAAAATGTTTTTCCCCAGAGGTCATAAATTTATCAAAAGATTCCATAATGGAATCCATAGAATAACCTCTGCATAAAAAAACATTAATAAGTTGATTTATTTGTCTCTCCAGATCTACGGAATCATTGCATAGTCTAGATAGTCTAATCATTTCACTATAAGGTAAAGATTTCATGGTATGCGGAGTGTGACAGCTACTACCAAATAAATATTGGTTACCATCAGCAAATTTTTGATGAATTGTAGTACCAATATATTCATTTTCTTTCCCTATTAATGTAATGTATAATTCATACCACAACATTCGGCCACCTAACCTGGATTGAAACACTAAAGGCGGAGGAGTGTCCATATTCATTAAGGATATCCACACCTCCAGGTTAGTTGCTCAGCATAATGCATCCGAGATTATCGAAGTGCAACTAACTCTGGGCAAGACCACATTCCAAATTGTAGCTTACTATAGATCCCCCACCATGTCCCAGGATTCCCACTCCTCATTTCTTGATACACCGGAAAATATTAGGGTACAACCTAATACAATTTCAACTACTCCACCATTAACTGGGAAAACTATTAATGTACCAACTCTTGTGCTCAATGTTTTCTGGAATTCATAAATTCCAATGCCTTGGATCAACTTATCCACACCCCCACCAGGGGCAGCAATATCCTAGACATGGTTATTACCAACATGGGCAACCGGTGCTCCACACCAGAGGTCAGTTCCTTCTTGGTCAGATCCGACCACAAGCTAATCACCCTAGGCATCCACATCCCTCCCCCACCCCCATTAGGGAAACCACCATAAAAAAATTTCTCCAAAGCCAACTTCACGCTTCTTAAGACAGAAGTGGAAAACTTCACGACACCCATGCTGATGGACAATAGAGGTATGACTGCTGAATCCTATACAAATGCACTTTATAAGCACTTACATGAGTGCATGGATCATGCAATCCCTAACAGAAAGTACAGTTGTGTACACTTACCATAAATGTAGATGTTCGAGTGTATTTACTGTTGCAGTCATTACATTTGGGTTATCTGCTTGCAGGTAGCCCTCAGTTGGCCTGATTAACAAAGTCTTGGGTTCTGTGTCAGTTGTTGTCTCTTCTTCCATGACGTCAGGTTGTCAGGGGTATAAAACATGCAGCCATTGCCATTACATCAGTTTTTCTTGCCCCAGATGTCAGGTGCCCCCCTAATGTGAAGCAATTAAATATAAAAGCACAAAGATATACCTCCAACAAAAAAGCAAATACACCAAAAAGGCTTTTAAGCATAGTAAAAGAAAGTAGAGGTATAGCCAAAAGAAGTTAGGGGACTGGAGGGAGAGTAACAAGGACTGCAACAGTGAATACACTCGAACATCTACATTTATGGTAAGTGTACACAACTGTACTATGTTCTTCATGTTTCACGGTTGCAGTCATTACATTTGGGAAGATTACCAAAGCTATGGTTGGGAGGAATAATTTAGATAGCATTAGGGCCAGCTATAAGGCTCTGCAAGACTGCAGTGGCAAAGCCAGCTCTGGATTTAGAGAAAATTGGCAAATGATAATGCTTGGTGAAAGTACGTACAGAACTCCAGGTAGCAGCTTCTAGGATGTCCCTGGTAGGGACACCTATGAGAAAGGCTGTAGAGGTAGATGCAGCCCTGGTGGAGTGAGGTCTGATCCCCTGGGGGATAGGTTTTCCATAGTGCTTATAGCAGAAATGAATGCAATGGCTTATCCATTTAGAAATGGTTTGCTTTGAAATAGCCTTCCCCTCTGCCCCTGCAGCAAATGCCACCAGCAGTTGTTCATATTTCCTTTGAGGTTTGGTTCTGTCCAAATATAATCTAAGTTGCCTGTGCACATCTAAGGATTGCAGTATCAGTTCCCCTTTATTCTGTGGATTGGTAAGAAGGTTGGCAAATAAATGGACTGATTAAGAGCCACACTGGATACCACCTTGGGCATGAAGGATGGATTGGTTCTGAGGGACACCCTGTCCACATGAAAGATGATGAAAGGCTCCACTGCCATAAGAGCCTGTAATTCAGATACCATTCTAGCTGAAGTGATTGCTAAAAGGAAAGCTGTTTTAAAAGAAAGAAATTTTAAGTCTGCAGTAGCAGCTGGCTCGAAAGGAGGTAGAGTGAGTTTCTCCAAGACAAAGTTAAGGTCCCAGGCTAGGGTTGGAGCTCTCCTGGGTGGTCACAAATTTTTGGCCTCTCTGAGGAACTGCTTGAGCAGTGGATGGGAGAAGAGGGGAGGTTCTGTTTTATAATGAGCTGAAATGGCTGAGGCGTGGATTTTAATGGAGGAAAAAGACAGGATCTTGTGAAGTATCTCAGTTAAGTATTGTAAACTCTGAGGTAAATTGGGCGCTGCTGTGCTCATCCATTGAGATTGGTTCCAGGCACAGAATCTTTTCCATTTTTCAGCATAAGATTTTCTAGTACTAGGCCTCCTTGCCTCTAAAATGATATCCATCACAGGTTTGCTGAGGGATGGTAAAGGAGGGATTAAGTAATTAGCTAGGCTGCAAGGTTCAGTGTTAAAAGCTGAGGGTGCAGTATCTGGTTCTCCTGCTGAGACAGCAGGGAAGGAGTCTGAGGCAGGTGCCATGGAGATAACCATGATGCACTGCACAGGAGGGGGGTACCAGTGTTGGCTCGGCCAGTCTGGAGCAATCAAAATCATCCTTGGTTTGTCCTGTTTGATTTTTAGTAGTACTTTGGAGAGCAGAGGCAGAGGGGGGAAGGCATAGACTGATAGGTTTTTCCAGCTGAAGGACAGAGCATCCACTTTCCAGGCTTGTTTGTGGGGAGTCCTTGTGCAAAATTTGTCCAATTGGTAGTTCTGGGGGAGGCAAACAGGTCTATATCTGGGCTCTCCCATTTGCTTGTCAACATGTTGAAAATCCTTGGTTCCAGTTTCTACTCGTGTGGGTCCATGAGGTTTCTGCTTAGTCCGTCTGCCAGTGTATTTAATTTTCCTGGCAGGACTTGAGCTTGTAGGTGCACTTGGTAGCTCAAGGCTGTGTTCCATAATGCCATGGCTAGTCTGCAGAGGGGGTAAGAATGTGTACCCCCTGCTTGTTTATGTACCACATAACAGTGGTGTTGTCCGTCTTTACCATTAGTTGTCCTGGAAGAATGTGGTCCTTGAAGGCTGTCAGAGCATTCTGTACAGCTAACATTTCTTTTTGATTGATATGCAGGTGCATTTAACTTGGGTTCCATTTGCCCTGAATGCACTTCCCTGCCAGGTGACCCCCCATGCATAGTCTGATGCATCTGTTGCTAGGGTTTGGGCAGCAGGGGGTGGTGTGAAAGGTAGCTCCTTGTTTGGGTGGCAGGCCTCTGCCCACCAAAGGAACTCTAGGCGTAGGCAAGGTATGATAGGAATCATTGTTTCCAGGTCTTGAGAATGTTGACACCATAGGCTTTTTAGATACCACTATAGTTTCCTCATATGCATATGGAATTAGAAGAATGCAGGAGGCCATGAACCCCAAGGCTTGCAGTATTTGTCTTGCAGATAGCAGGTTTTTTGTGGCCACTTGTTTGAAGTAGGTTATCAAATGAATCTGTTTCTCTGGCATGAGGTAAGCCATCTGGGAAGTTGTATTCAAGCTTCCTCCCAGGAATATAATTTGTTGACAGGGTACCAGGTGTGATTTCTTTTCATTTATGGTGTACGCCAGACAAGTTAGAACCCTTTGTACAAGGCCAGATGATTCAGAAGTATGTCCTGGCTTTCTGCCTGAATTAGACAATCGTCCAGATATGGGTATATTTGAATATTTCTTTGACTGCAAAATGCAATAATTGGAGCTAGGGACTTTGTGAATACCTTAGGTGCAGTAGATAAGCCAAAGGGCAGTGCAGAGAACTGTGTGTGTAGCCTGCTTTGAAGCGTAAGTATCTTCTGCAAGATTCCCTGATTAGGATGTGCAGGTATGCTTCTTTTAAATCTAGTGTTGCCAACCAGGCATCTTTGCCTAGCATAGGAAGTAATTGGTGAAGAGTCAGCATCTTGAATTTTGGAATCTCCATAAAGGTGTTTAGAGTAGACAGGTCCAGGATAGAACACCATGAATTGTCTTCTCTGGGTACTAGGAAAAGTCTATAGTAGAAACCTTGTCCCTTTTCCTCTTCTGGTACCAGTTGAATAGTCCCCATGCTTAAGAGAGAAAGTACTTGTTTTGGGGCTTCTGCCCACTGATTTGGGGGTAGGTCCAACCACCCACTTGGTGCTGGCAACCTGTGGAAGTGAAATCTGTATCCCTGGGACACTATATTTAAAACCCATTTGTCCTGGGTATTGAATTCCCAATTCTTTGCATGAAGAGCAATCTTTCCCCCACAAAGGGGCAGTCAGTTGATAAGTGCTTGGAAATTTTAAAAGGAAGTCATTGAGATAGTTTACCATGGGGGGGGGGTCTTATTATTCCCAGATTGGAAGTAGAGGCCCCCCACTTCTTAGTTCTGTGTGTCCCCTGGGACTGAAACCTGGGGTTTTTGCTGTGTCTGGGTTTGGCTTGAGAAGACCTGGAAGGAGCTGGAAAGGACCAATTCTTAGAGGGCCAGTGCTTACTAAATCTAGGAGGCTGAAATTTTAAAAATCTTTAACAGTTTGCATAGATTTAGCTTTATATTCCATCTTTTTAAGAACTTCCTCAGCCTTGTTGCCAAACAGGCGGTCCGGATTTAAAGGAGCATCCAACAATTTAGCTTTAACATGATCAGGCAAAGATTGCTCCTTAAGCCAAGCATGCCATCTGAGCACAGACCCAGTAATAGCAGCACTGCAAGAGGCCTCTAATGAATCAAAACCACATTGCAAAGTATGTTTTCCAACTTGTTCAGCAGAATGCATTAAATCCTGTAATTCTTTATTTTCCACACAGTCAGGAATCAACATAATTTTATGTTTAAGCAGTCCAATAACATGTTGCTGATACTTTAACATATGAAACTGGCAGTTAAAAGCCCTAATGGCCAAGGTTTCAGAAGTGTAAACCTTCTTACCCCATCTATCCAGAGCCCTGGAGTTTCTATCAGAAGGGGTAGGATTTTTAGCAGTAGAAGCCTTAATGCCCTTGGGCCCCTGTGAAATAGTCTCTGGATCTGCAATAGGATTTTTAAAAAGGAACTTGTGGGACTCAGGGACCCTGTAGTATCTGTCAGGATTTCTGGGAGCAGGAGGCAGGGAATCAGGTGCCAAACTAGATTCCAAAAAAGCATCATCAACAATATCTAGTACAGGAGGAATAGCCAAAGGCCTATGCTGAGGTAGGAGAAGGAAATCCCTAAGCCTCTTTTGAATCAGAAAAACCCTGGCTTTCCCAGTGGAAATGCTCCCTTAGAGTATGTAAGGTTTCCCCAACAGAAAAATCATCAGGAGGGGAAGCAGAGGGAATGGAGTCCTCTGCATCAGAATCCTCATAAGTAGGTAAGGGCGAATTCAGATCATCAGAAGAATCAGAAAAAAATGAATCCTGATCAGAAGATTCATAATCAACTTCAGTCCTAGGCTTCTTAGATGGGGGGGGGGTGTTGGCTACCCCTGATTAGAGTTATTAGATCTTCAGCCATTCTTATCATTTGTTTTTTAGGCATAGAGGCCTGAGCATGTGGCCTGGGCATCATTTTTTTTTTTGGGCATGGATCGAGATTTAGGCCTAAGTAAAGAAGGAGGCGTCAGTTTAATGTGCAAGTCAGTAGGCCTGAATACACCCTCAGAAGCCGATGCTTGCACAGTGGCTCTGGACCCATCCAAGGTAGAGACATCCATGGGTTCCATAGTTGAAGCATCTCGCGGCATATTGGATCCAAATGGGTCTCAGTAGAGGCCTGCAAATCAGAAGTAGTGGGTATCAGGGGCTGTGAAAATGCCTCACTGAGTACCAGCGAACTGGTGACTAGCTTAGGAGTAGTGCCATCGGCAGTTTTGGACCTCGGCGCCCTGTCTCGGTCTTTATCTTTGTGTTTTTTCAGAATCCCGGTAGTCGGATGGCTAACTGACGACATTTCTGGATAATTAAACAGAGAACCAGAATATTTAGAGGCGAAAATATATCGACGATGGATAGTGCACTGATTAAATAAAGCACAAAACAGACAGCAAGGTACGTCATGGTCAGGGCCTAAGCAAGGAATACAGTACGAATTAAAATCTTTATGAGGTATTTGCTTTCCACAAGTAATGCAATTATTAACTTTTACATCGATAAGGAGCAAAAAAAAGTTTCCCTAGTGGGGTACTTAGCTTTAGTTGAAGACTTTGGTTCTGAAACTTGAAAACGAAAATTTCAGGAGTCGGCCGACCGGCACTTGTGAACTGCTTCTGCTTCAAACACCGCACGGCAAGAAAGACTGGGGTAATGGTGTCGGCTGCATGTTTTATACCCCTGACGACCTGACGTCATGGAAGAAGGGACAGCAACAGATGCAGGACCCAAGACTTTGTTAATCAGGCTGACTGAGGGCTACCTGCAAGCAGATGACCCAAATGTAATGACTGCAACAGTGAAACACGAAGAACATCCAAGGTGCTATCCTCCAAAAAAAGGAAGCCAATCTAGTGGTCCCCTGCCATAAACAAACTCTACAACAGAAGAAAAAAACTTGCAAAAAAGAGTAAAACCCCATGATTGGAGGAACTCTCTGGTCAGCCTCAGTAAGAAGCTGAAATCCCTCATAAAATCCTCCAAAGCTAGTTACGAAAACAAAATCGCCACTGACTCTAAAGACAACCACAAAGCATTCTATAGCTATGTCAAGAATCTCAATGTCAACACTCAGATCTGCTCTGAGTTACAGCACAATGGCACTAAATATACAGAACCAACTCATATTGCCAACAGCCTGGCAGATAGGTTCAGTGCTAACTTTACTCCCCTCTCATCCCCTAAAGGGCCAATCTCTATACCGGAAGAATGCAAAGTTTTTGTAATCACAGCTGCACAGGTAAAAAACACACTCTCCAAAGACAAGAACACAGCATCCATGGGACCTGACAACATCCCAGGCTGCGTTCTACATGAACTAAAGAACGAACTGACACCCCACCTAAGTACCATGTTCAATCATAGCCTCACCTCAGGCTATGTGCCCAATGAATGGCACACAGCGATGGTTATCCCACTTCACAAAGGGGGAGCCACCACGGACACTGGAAACTACTACCCCATTAGCCTGACGAGCCTGGTCTACAAGGCTATGGAACGTATCATCATGGAACTTATAAACAATGACAATCTCCAAACTCTGGACCCCACCCAGTTCGGGTTTGTAAAAGGCAGATCATGTCTCCTAAACCTGATAGACTTCTTTGAAGCGGTCACCAAAGGTGTAGATGTGGGTAAGGTGGTTCACACAGGCCATCTAGATCTTTCCAAGGCTTTTGACACTATCCCCCACTCTGGAATTATAGATAAACTCACTAAACTAGGTATAAATCCCTATGTCACAAGATGGGTTGCCGACTGGCTCACTGACAGAACCCACACTGTGAAAGTAGCAGACTCCAAATCCAACTTCAGACTAGTGACAAGTGGAGTACCACAGGGTTCAGTCCTGGGTCCTCTCCTATTTGATATCTATGTCTCTGAAGTACAGACTAACACAGAAGGTCTTTGGCTAATGAAGTTCGCAGATGACTGCAAACTAGGAGCCATAATCAAAACTCCAGAAGATGTGGATATCCTACAAAAGGGCCTCACTGAGACAGATGCCTGGTGTCAAAGCCATGGCCTCAAGCTCAATGCCAAAAAGTGCATTGTCATCTCTTTTGGTAAAAACTCTGTACCCATGAACTACCAGATAGGCGGTAGTCTACTTAACACCGAAAGTGTGATAAGAGACCTTGGGACACAGGTGGACAGTAGTCTCTCCTTTGATAATCACATTGCCACAGTAGTCAGGAAATCCTTCTATGTGGCACACCTCATCACAAAAGGTTTCTCATCCAGGAAAAAAGAGGTCATTGTTCCCCTCTACTCATCACTCATTAGACCCATTATAGAGTACAACGACCCTTTTGGTATGTACCTCACAAGACATCTACAACAACTGGAAAGGCCCCAGAAATACCTTACAAAGAGGATTACTGGCCTCAAACAGATGTCCTATGCAGACTGTCTCAAAAAACTGCAGCTTTACTCCGTCACATATCGCCTACTCAGAGGCGATCTCTGCCTAACACACAAAGCTATGTCAAACCCAGAGCTTTTGGACATGCTCCACTTAAAGAAATTCCAATCCCTCTGAGGTACATGCTCTAGGGACCTAAACCTTGTCACCACAATAAACAGAACATGCTGGAGGGATAGATTCCTGTCCCAGAGACTTTCCATACTCTGGAACAAACTACCTATCTATATCAAACAAAGCTCCTCATTAGCACTCTTCAAGAAAAATCTTGATGACTGGATGGGAGATAGGAAATTCACCGCAGGGATCACTTCTGTGTCTCTGCTCGACAGTGGCACAGGAACATAATTTTCTTGGGTTGTGAAAGCCAGGGTACCTTTTGGCTAGGCATATATAGGCCCTAGGGCCAATAGCCTAGTACCTACCTATGAACCTATGAACCAATAAGATGTTATATAAAGATAAAGTAATGGGTACATAGTTACAGCTGCTTAAATGCCTGTTTGGTCTTCTTTCAGCAGCATTGTAATATTATTTACTCCAGGATTGCATCTTTGATAGCCAAAGCTGACCTAACATCAACATTTGATAATCAGAGGAGATCCTTTTGTGCAAAGAATTGCATAAGCATATAGAGGAAACTTAATTTGTAACCAGCTGAATGTGTGATCCCATTGCAGGGACTATCCTAAACAAGACAGAGAAGGTAGAAGAATTACAGAAAACAATAAATTCTATAACTGTTTAGCAGGGTGCTGCATTGATAGTCTTTATTCATATTCCCTAAAGTAGTAACAATCGTAAACACTAGTTTTGCAGTTAGAGTTAAGGCCCTTATAACTGTATAATTTTATGAAGTCTTGTAATCTTGTAAGAGAATCTTCAACTTTTATCAGAGCAGTTTTATTTAAGCATTTCTTAGCTATCAGAAACCAAAAAGATGGCATATTTAATATAAGGGCAATAAAAAATATTCAGTTTCAATCTTTTGACAAATGTGGGTAGTAACTAAGAAACAACACTTTAAAGAAAAGTGAACAGCAGAAGTGTAGCTAATTCTTTTTGTGCATGTCCCCTGATCTTGGATCCTTCCAAAAAATAAATAATCTTTTCTCAGAGTTGAAGAGCAAATATATATATATATATATATATATATATATATATATATATATATATATATAATTCTTCTCTCTTTGACTTAATAGAAAGTTCTTTTCTTCTTTAAAACTGAAGCAGTTGAGCACTACAGTGCTTCAGTTTTGATTGCAAATACAATAAATGCCAGAATGCAATAGCAAAAGATATCTCGGCCCCACCCCCTAATACTTTATGCACAGGATGCCTGCCCCTTCACCCCACCCTAGCTAGGCTTCTGAGGGGCAGGTTGCCATAACTGCTGCAATAAGAGTCATGCTGGACTTTTTTATTACGATGGACAGTGACATATATGATAGTTTGAGAGGAAAATAAATGTACAAATTCTGTCCAGTTGCCTGCATTTTCTGCTGAGCTGATCCCAAGCAGACATTATGTTTCAGGATAAAAACCCTGTTCCTGTTGCTCTCTTCTGTAACACACTTTCAACTGTTATAGAACATTTCTCACACTCTTTGCAACATGTCTGGAGTCCAGCCATAAGTCAAGATATTTATGAAGTTGACCCTGTCTGATGGTGGTATTCAAATAGTCTTGAGCTTGGACTCTGAACTACATGACTGCCATTTTGTTAGTATTAATTGTTAACCTGTTTCTATATACTCAATCCTTGATTAAAAAAAAAGTCATTAGGAACCCCTGTATTTTCCTTTCTTTTAAGAGTAGTAAATCATTTGCATACAAAGTGATTTGCAGGTGGAGTTGATTTAGCACAACGTCATTAATAAAGAGTGAGAATAACATTGTTGCTAATTCCAAATCTTGCTGAACCAAGATTTAATACACTTAGTAAGGTAAATTTGAATATGTTTTAGTAGTCTTTGACCATGAACTGATAACTTTTTGTTGAAAGTAGGGAGTGGTTAACAGGCTATTCGTATTCATAGAAAATGCCCATATTAAAAGCCATTTTTCCATGTTGCTATATATACTGTCATTTACTGCATAAATGGTTATCATGGCATTGATTTCCTTTCTAATGCCATGTTATGCATAAGTGATAAGACCTTAATTGATGTTTTTAAGTACCTATTAATAAATAATATATTCAAATAGTGTGTGAAAGAACTGCTGTTGTCAATAAGGCAATAATCTTGAGGGAGGTATGGTGAGGAATCTCTGGGGTTCAAAATAAAAAAAGGGATGATTGGATGATGAGGGAGATATGCCTAGCATGAAGAATATATTATGTTAGCTAGGGACTATGCAATGATACTGTTCTGCAATGTCTCACTTGTAGACAAAAAATGTAACATTGTGATATTTGTAACCAACACAATGATTTGTGTAACAGTTTGGAATAAGCACTTTACAAGTCATTTAAGACTGAAACAAAGTAAATAAAATCCAGCAGTGAAATAAATTCCCGAATGAAGCAATGTAACAATGTAGCATTATCCAACACTAAGGGTTCTGCTATTGTATTGTTGTTTTACTCTAGCATATGAGATCCAAGTACAGGGGAAGAACACTAATAATCAAAGGAACATGTTTCAAAGCGTAACCAAAGAAACAATCTTGTAAAGCCGAAGAAAAACAGAGTAATAGTTAACAAAATGGCTCCATTATTGATGAATATTGTAAATGGTGTCTGCCTTAGGTATTAGGTTGAATGGAGATGGGAGGGTGGACACAGTTCCTGGAGCGGTGTGCATATATCCCTTTTCTAGTCTTTTTGGCAGTATGACTGATCTGGGGACAGTAGTCAAGTTGGTGATCTGAAAATGGTCCAAGTGAAAGTTTTTCAAAAGAGCTTTGAGAAGGTTAATAATATTTATTTTGTATGTGTTTGTTTTAGTTTGGTTTGCATTGGGCATGATTTTATTTTATTTTGGTTTTGTACCTGGTTTTTCTACAAGTACGCATTTGGAGGAAACATTGAGTACACTGTTTAATGTAATCACCTGCATTGTGTTATTTTTCACTGTTTGTGTTCCTATACATTTGTTTTATTTTCTTTCTTGCTTTTTTATAATGCGGCTGAGACATACCTTTCTTCTGTGAATGTGATTACTTTCTAAGTTTTTAGATTGATTTTTTAATTTCATATGGGTCACTTCATTCTATGAGGAGGAATTTCTTTCAAGTTCCAGTTTAAGTAATTAGCTATACTGTTGAACTACACTGGATTTTTTCTCACTGTTTCATTTTTATATTTTTAATACATTTTGTTCAATACTAGAGCTGCTATACTTCACAGTATCTCTATACGGGTCTACTTTGGATGACCGAAACGCCAGTTCGCCGACACGCAAAACACCGAGACCAAACAACCGAAAACACACAATACCGACAACTCACAAAACCGAACACCATTACACCGACACACAAAACGTAAACTACACATTACACACAATTACATATCCACTAACCTTAACCCAAACCCTAACCCTAAGGTCTTTTGGCTTACTGATCTAACCCTAACTCACTTAACAAACCAAAAGAGCTTTGAGAAGGTTAATAATATTTATTTTGTATGTGTTTGTTTTAGTTTGGTTTGCATTGGGCATGATTTTATTTTATTTTGGTTTTGTACCTGGTTTTTCTACCAGTACGCATTTGGAGGAAACATTGAGTACACTGTTTAATGTAATCACCTGCATTGTATTATTTTTAACTGTTTGTGTTCTTATACATTTGTTTTATTTTCTTTCTTGCTTTTTTATAATGTGGCTGAGACATACCTTTCTTCTGTGAATGTGATTACTTTCTAAGTTTTTAGATTGATTTTTTAATTTCATATGGGTCACTTCATTCTATGAGGAGGAATTTCTTTCAAGTTCCAGTTTAAGTAATTAGCTATACTATTGAACTACACTGGATTTTTTCTCACTGTTTCATTTTTATATTTTTAATACATTTTGTTCAATACTAGAGCTGCTATACTTCACAGTATCTCTATACATGGGATATAGCTGCAGTGTTTTAGTTATTTTTGGAGAGATCTAGCATCATATTTTCCTTATAGTTTGTTTGTTTTAATAGCCTTTTTATGATTTTTGATATAGTCTTGATTTCACAGTTTGTATTATGAAGTGTTTCAGTCAATAAAGAGCACATTTTACAGTTGCATTGCAAATATGGTTTTATTTCTTTATTTTGAGTTTATAGACAACTGACAATGAAAAGCAAGCAATTATTCTGTTAATAGATGTTATCAACCTGCTAAGCTAGGCAGATCCATAATATTGAGGAACAAGTTACATAAATACAATCAGTTTATCAATAATGTTAAATTACTATTAAGAAACAAACTTTAAAATAATAAAAATGCATGGAGCTAAGAAATGAGCTATGAACCTCAATAGATTCATAATTTTACATTACTGTGACCTTTCAGTGACCATCATAATGCAGGCTCCATATCTAATATATAAACTGTATTACCTGACCAAATATCAAAAGATTGGTTAAATGATTCAGCTGAATCACTTTGTCTAAACTGTATTGACAATCTGTTTCAGTGTTTTACAATACTTTGGCTAATACATTTTGTTCCTAAAAAGTTGTACATTTTGATATATGAAAAAATGATTGCAGATGATCAATATTTGCATACTTTATCCTTAAGTGTGCCTTATTTTAGAGCAAGTCTGCCATGTATTCATCTATAAGTTATAGAAACTAAATTATTTTTTTAAAGATCTTGATTTGAAAGTTTTTTAAATTCCATAATTCATTTTAATACTTTCTAAAACTAAAAGGTCAAATTTCACATAGAAACACAATAATGAATTATATGCAATTACAGGACTAACATAAAGTGTATATAATTTCATAAGTAAAGCTACAGATCCAGTAGAAAGTTTTTCAAAAGTGGTTCCATAACATGTATGCCCCTAGCCTTAGTGGCATACACATTTTTGTACAGGTTAGATTAGGGCTTACATGAATAATGAAATCCTTATAATTCTTCACTTTCTGTATAATATGATTGTCTAATCCAAACATTTGTACTGGCCTAAAAGTTTGAAAGTACATAGCAGCAATTAAGTTCAAATTTGTAAGCCATCTAAATAGGTTGGATGTATACTAATCAAATTTCAAATAACCAGAAACTAGAAGTTATGTACTCACCATAACGTTCGATGTATGTGGTCCATCTCGCCTCACATTCTTACTCACGGGTTCGGAGCCGAACATCGGCTCCGACTAGGCCAACTAATTTTTCTAGCACAAAGTCTCTAATTGGCTGGGCTAACCTGGTATCCAATGTTGCACTGCTCCATAGCCCCAGATCTAGTTTGCAGCAATCCATAGTCACACCTCATGCACAACCACAGTTCAGTAAGGTAGAACACTATCCAGGGTAGCAAAGAAAAAACAACCAATACTGAAGGGTACTGAAGACCAATGTCGCCTCCAAATCCTCCAGGAGGGGGGACAGGTGGGAGGGAATGTAAGAATCTGAGGCGAGATGGACCACATACATCGAACGTCATGGTGAGTACATAACTTCTAGATGTTATGTGGTCCAATCTCGCCTACATTCTTACTCACGGGACAGCATCCACAGCACCTCTATCCTGGGTGGCTCAATGGAAGATGCTCCTGAGAACAGTGGAACCAAAGGAAGCCCGGCCCCTAGAAGCTATGTCTAATTTGTAATGAGTAATAAAGGTGTGGTGAGAAGCGCACATGGCCGCAGCACAAATTTCATCCAAAGATAGCCTGGAATGATAAGCTACTGAAGCGGAAACAGCCCTGGTGGAGTGAGCTTTGACGGGGAACGGTAAATTTCTGCCTGCTGATGAATAGACATAGGAGATGCAATCAGAAATCCATCTGGAAATTGTAATCTTAGAAATAGGGGAACTGGTTCTATTTTCTGAAAAGGACACAAACAGTTGGTCAGACTTACGAAGTTGTTTTGTCCTGTGTAAGTAAAATCGAAGCTGCCTGTGTACGTTCAACTGATGAAATTTAAACTCTGCCTTGTTGGAAAATTGAGGGAAGAAAACTGGCAGCTCAATAGACTGATTGAGATTAACAGCAGAGGTTACTTTCGGAAGAAAGGACGGATTAGGTCTCAAGGAAACCCTGTCCTTATGAAAGATTAAATACGGGGATTTGATGGACAATGCTTGAATCTCCGACAGCCGTCTGGCTGATGTGATGGCTATTAAGAATGCAGTCTTCCAAGACAGAAATTTTAATTCACAGGTGGCAGCTGGCTCGAAAGGTGATGAAGTCAGGGCTTGTAAGACAAAATTTAAATCCCATGGCATGATGGGTTCTGACACAGGAGGCCGTAGTAACAAGGTGCCCCTCAAAAAGGCCTTACATAGTTTATGAGCCATGAGAGAAGGTTCGTAAGAGGTATGAAAATTAGAAATAGCAGCCAGCTGGACCTTAATGGTCACAGGAGCAGAACCCTGCTGAAAAAGTATGGATAAAAAATCTAAGACAGCAGAGATGGGGGCTGTGAAAGGATCCAGTCCCTGGGCCTGAGCCCAAATTGAAAATCGTTTCCCACTTGCTGGAATAAATCTTCCTGGTAGAAGATTTATGAAAAGAAGATAAAATGTGTACTACCTCAGGTGAAAAACGATGAAGTCTGACTAAAGATGGAAGTGGAGTAGCCAGGCTGTCAACCTGAGGGTCCACAGGGAGGGATGGGACTGTCCTGACATGTGTGTCAGTAGGTCTGGTGCTAGGTCCAGAGTCCAAGGACTGTCCACTGCATACTGATGAAGAAAGGAGAACCAGACTTGGCAAGGCCAGTGTGGGGCAATTAGCATCATCTTGCTTCCCGAGGAAATGGCTTTCTGAATCACTCTTGGTAGCAGAGGAAATGGAGGGAAAGCATAAAGCAGACCGGGAGGCCACTTGTGGACTAGACGTCCCTGGGTGACTCCCCCTGTGGGGGGATCAGAGTGAAGTAGTTGCTGCACTTGGCATTCGATGGGGATTGGCAAAAAGATCGCAGCAAGGCTGACCCCACCTGTTGAAAATCTGTTCCGCAACTCGGCGGTTCAGGGACCACTTGTAAGGCATCAGAATAGATCTGCTTAGCATGTCTTCTATCACATTGGCCTTCCCCGGAATGTGCGTTGCCACTAGGAACCATCGGGAAGACATTGCCCACTGCCACACTCGCATGTCCTCTCTGCATAGGGGGTAAGATCTGGTTCCCCCTTACTTGTTCAGGTACCACACCACGGACATGTTGTCTGAGTGAATTGCAATTGTTCCTAGGGGGAGAGAGCTCTGCAGTGCTTGCAATGCCAGTAACACCGCTCTCATCTCTAGAACACAGATGTGCAAATGTACCTCGTGATCTTGCCACGTGCCTTGGACCGTCCTGCCAAGATAATGCCCCCCCACCCCATCTGGGAGGCATCTGTGGTCACCGTGGCAACTGGTGGCATAGGAATAAACGGATTCCCTTTGTTCAAGTTGATGGAGCGTAGCCACCAACAGAGGTCCTGTTTGCACCGATCGGTGAGTAGGATCAAATGGGACAGGGGAAGTTTCTGAAAGGACCATTGGGCAGAGAGGAGCCACTGCAGAAGCCTCATGTGTAATCTGGCTAGAGGCACTAACATAATGGTGGCTGCCATGGATCCCAGGAGCTGCAGAACCCATCTGGCCTGAACCTTCTTGAGGGGGTAACAACGCACGAACCTGACCCTGCAACACCTCTATCCTTTCTTGGGGCGGGAACGCCCGCATATGAACGGTGTCTAGCGCTGCGCCTATAAATGTGACACACTGTGAGGGCAGCAAGGCAGACTTTCCCCAGTTCAAGGTAATTCCTAGTTGATGACAAAGGGCAATGGTTGTTTCCCTGGCCAGAATGAGAAGATGCCTGGTGGGAGCAGTGAGGAGCCAGTCGCCCAGGTATGGAAACACTTGGAATCCTTGACATCTCAGGTGAGCTGTCCCCACTGCCAAACACTTGGTGAACACCCTGGGGGCTGTGGTGAGACCAAAGGGCAGGGCACGAAACTGGAAATGACTGGCTCCCAGCCGGAAGTGTAAGTGACTCCTGGATGCACTGTCCATTTTGATATGGTAGTAAGCATCCTTGAGGTCAATGGAGCACATCCATACTTCTTTTCCCAGTAACGGAAAAATAGACTGAAGGGTGACCATTCAGAACTTGGACTTTAGAATGTAGCGATTCAGTTGGCTGAGATCCAAGATGGGTCTCAGGTCCCCTGTTTTTTTCGGCACCAAAAAGAGTCTTGAGTAAGTCCCTAATCCGATCTGGTCTGAGGGGACAGGTTGGATGACTTCTTTTTCCAGCAACTTTGACATTTCTAGTGTTGCGTGATCCCTTTGACTGGGTGGAACGTCTGGGATTCTCTTGGCTGGTGGGGGTTCTGATAACAAAGGGATGGAATAACCTCCGGTAACTATTCGAAGCACCCATCGATCCTGAGTGATACTTGCCCAGGCTTCTGGGTACAACAAAATGCAGCTCCCGACTGGCTCCAGAATAGCACAGTCGGGCAATACATCAGGGACGATGATAGGAAGGCCCACGAAAGGAATCAAGGTCTCCCGAATTGCGAGGGCCTCCTCTGCCCCTAGGGCAGCATCTCCCAGAATAGCCTCCCCCTCCTCTGCCTCTGGAGAGGGACTCACCTTGAGCGGCAGGGAAAGACTTCTGTGACTTTTTGAACCACATTTTCCCTCCCCTCTGAGTCTTGGGGTAAGGCCTAAATGGAAGGGAAAAACGGACACCTACGGCAGACAGGGTCTTCCCCTCTTGCTCGCATCTGGTGAGGGTGTCTTTCACTTTGGTCCCAAAGAGTGAGGACCCACCAAAGGGGGCGTCAGTGAAGGAAGACTTGAAGGCCTCCGCGAAATGACACAGGCGCATCCAGGCTTGCCTCCTGAGGGCTACACCTGAGCTAGCTGCCCTGCTCGCCCCTTCGGCTGCATAAGATATGAGCCTCATGGAAGAATTGACAATCGAGCCAAAAGTAGACAGCTGGGCGTTAACCGTCTGCGTTAATGCCTCAGGTACGTTACCTGTTAGAGTATCTCCTAACTCTTTAAGGAGATCTCTCTGGAGCCAAGTAAAATGACAAAGATAATTCAGAGACCGAAGGGTGAAGGTCGCTGAAGAGAGGGTACGCTTCCCATACCGATCCATACTCCTGGACTCCTTGTTAAGAGGATGGACGGAGGAAGAAGACTCGGTTACTTCCTGCTGAGTGGCCACCATCACCACCATGGCATCCACAGAAACCCCTTTGGACAGGAATTCTTTCCCAGGGGGAGCTGAAAGAAATTTATTTGGGCATCTGGGTACAGGTTCCACTGAGTCAGAAGTCTCCCACACCCTTCAACGGATCAAATCTAGGAGTTCATCGAAGGGTGGAGACACCCAGAAGGCAGAGGGTTGAGCCCCAAAGGCCTTGAGGAATACCGACTCCTCCTCAGAGGGGGTTTTGGATGACCAGCCACCTCTCTGCCTCAAAATCTCCAGGATGTCGGAGAAAGAGACGTCATCGGAGGACGACTTGGGGGACCCCTCTGACTCTTCGAGGTCAGTATCAGAAGTGAGAGACTCGTCCTGGGAGTCTATGTACTTCCTCTTGCACAACTTCTTGCTTGGGGGTTCCTCAGGCACAGACTCCGAGGGACCCTCAGAAAGTTGGGGATTGCTCATGGGGGTATCCCCAGACCCTGGGGCTCTGCTGTCAACCAATAGGGGGACATCAGAGGCTCTCACCAGTGTGGAAGGGGGCAGAATGACCAATCCAGGTGATTGCACTGAAGATCTGGCCAGTGTGCTCCTCATGGCCTCGAAGGCGGGTCCCCCCGAATCCGAGGACCGACCAACCTCCGAGGCCACGACCAGAGCTGAAGTTCCTTGAGCTGAAGCACCGAGAGGGAGGCTCGGAACCGACATAAGTCCCAAAGTATCCCCCTCAGGCCCGACAGAGGAAACCCGAGTTCCGAAACCAGAGGACGGAGCCAACATGGTTGGACCCGACGTCGGCACCGATAAAGCCTTAAGAGGTATCGGAGCCGGCAAACATCACCCGGAGCAGAACACTCCGGCTCCGAAGACAAGGAGGTGCTCAGAGAAGGAACCATCGGTGCACTCATCGGGACTGGCTCTGGAGCCGACTGGGTCAGAGCCGAAAATAATTTTGCCAACACAGGCAACTGCAGGAGCCTCTGGACCACCCTATCCACATCCAAATCAGAGAGTCTGGAGGATTTGGAGGAGAGAGAAGGTGACTGTGATCTCCTATCTGGAGATCCATGTCTAACACTAGGAGACTGGCTCTGAATGGGCTCTAACAGAATTGGAGCCGAGGCTGATTCAAGAACCACAGCTACCTCCTGCGGCCCCGAGGACAAGGGAGCCGAGGAGGTAGAATCCAATTTGGTAGTCTTTTCCGGTGGCTCCGATGAAACAGATTGAGCAGGAGATCTCTTCTTAGCCTTAGAAGTATTGGCTTTAGTTTGTGAACCAGAGGAAGAGTCCAAGGATTCCTCAAAGGACATCTTGTAGCTGCATTTAGAACATTTCTTAAACCCAGAGGGTTTATGTTCCTTTTGCTCATTTGACATATTAATGACCACTGCACACAACACAAACAAGCAGCAGGACCCTAGTCCAACAACGGTTAAGGCGGGAACTACCGCTAACAACTACTGACAAGAATCTCTAACTTAAATGATTCTTGAGACGACTAACCCACACACACAGAAGCGAGGAAAAACTGCTTTTTTTTACACAGGAAAATTAGGACAAAACTATACAACGGAGGGAGGACTAGGTCCTCTAATTTAAACGGGCCTAGCCCGTCGGAACAGGGGGATACCAACAAAAAACACTCACACCACAAGACACGCTAAACAACAAGAGCAATTAGCGATTAAAATAGCTTTTGTGAGGAAAAAACACAAATATCAGTGAGAAAAAGGAAGTTTTAAAGCTACTTAGCCACAGCCAATCGAGACCACGTCCTAGCTACATGAGCGGCAAATGAGATCTGGGGCTATGGAGTAGTGCAACATGGGATACCAGGTTAGCCCACCCAATTAGAGACTTTGTGCTAGAAAAATAAGATGGCCGAGTCAGAGCCGATGTTCGGCTTCGAACCCGTGAGTAAGAATGTAGGCAAGATTGGACCACATAACCTCTGATATTAGTATTGCTCCAATTTTAACATCCACATATTTAGTCATACAATAAGTACTCATAGTTAAAAACTGGTAAAATGCAAAATTATACAGGACTGAGCCAAATATGGACTCCTGGGGGACAGCCTTATGGATTTCTGACCAGTTGGAGTAATGGCTCTGACTTTTAACATGTTGGAATCTTTGTCTTAAACACATACTCAGTCTTTGACATACAGATTAATATTTTGCTTGACTGAGGAATTTATAGTTAATACATGTGGAATGCTGTCAAAAGCTTTCAAAAGGTCTATATAACTGACATCCATAATAAGGCCATTATCTAGTACTTTTCTAATATTTTTATGAAATTGTACAAAGTTTGGTAGAGTAGATCATTTACTCTTATAGTCATGTTGATTTGAGTTCTAAAGTGCTAATACATTATCTTTAATATTTAATACAGATAGTAAATACCTCCCAAAACAGTTGTCATATTGGGTGTATTGAATAATAATTATCAAAAGCATCATGAGAACTATTCTTATTTATTGCTATAATATTTGATAACCTCTAGGTGTCAGAAATAATGCTGTTCATTAACACCATATTGTATAGTGCTGCTAGTGGATGTATCAGACTGACAGAGAAGCTATGTATGAAGCATCCTACAATTAACTTAGGACCAGTGCCACTATCATCTTCCCTGATTCAATATGCAGACGATGACGCCCTAATCTCCTGCTCTAATGACATCTCTCACTTCCACTCTATCAGTCAAAACACATTTCACAATGTTGAACAATGGCTAAATGACAACCAGCTCATCCTTAACCACAAAAAAAAAAAACCCTCCTCCTATTCCTATCTAAATCTCTCTCTCTCTCTCACCATAAAACTGCCATCTCCATCTCATCACATGATGCCACCCTTATTAAAACTGATTCTCACACTAAACTGCTGGGTATTATAATGGATGACCAATTAAAATTTGACCTCCATATACAATTAAAAAGACAAATAAAAAATGGGTCTAATCTATAGAAACAAAGAATTCCTAGCTTCTAACTTCAAACTCTCTGGCATAGGCTTTCCTCCTACCCTGTCTTTTGTATGCCTCTCCTATATTCACATTTCTACAATCTACCTTAATAACCAAACTGGAACAAACTTATAACAACATAGCTCAATCTTCCAGCAATCAGCCATACAAATCGCATCACTGTCTTGCTTTAAAACTGCTTCAATGGCTTGAGTTCCTCCAACTTTTTCTCCTTTCTCAGCTACAGTTCACCCACATCTTACTAAACAAATCCTCAGCCTGTCCTTCCCTCTCCTCTGCCATATCCTGCTACACCCCCTCTCAAACTCTATGCAGTTCTGATGAATACCTTCTTAATGTTTCTAAAACCAAGAAAAACATTGGCAAACTTCTTTATAAAAGCACAGTGTCCCAAACCTGGAACAATCTCCCACCAAATACTCGAAACATCAACTGCACTAATTGCTTCAGAATGGAACTTAAGTTACCTGCTTAGTTTCAGCTCCTGCCCATGCCAGGACCCTACTTAATCCCTCCCTCCCACCCACACCTCCTTATACCTCTCTTTACTATAAATGTTAGAGCCTTCTACCAGTTATACTCTGTTAATAGCAACACTTTTCTCTTTCTAAACTCTCAAATGTTGCTCTCTCAGCATCTAATTTTGAATAGACATGTCATGTAACCCTCTGTTACTGTAAACTTATGCAACAATATCAATATGTAATGTTCTTGCTTTTTGTATGTATGATTTAACTATGCAATATTCTTGTATCTTGAATGCATGTATGTTAATATGTTCTTTTCTTTTTTTATTTTGGAGCGTTTTTCCTAGAGTCTCCACTGAAAATGGGCCTCTGGCTCTGCTGGAGTAACCTGGTTAACCAATGACAAATAAATGACAAATAAATAAATAAAATAATATTCCATTTAACCCTATTTAAAGCACAATTCACTATATCTTCTCTAACATGAGATTTATCAGGAATTTGAATTTCACTAAGAACGATACTTTTTATGTAACTAATATGACAGAGTAATCATTCAGGACATCTTCTGTTTCAGTACTGTTACTGAGACGTGTCCTTATTCATGAGTGGACCAATTCTGCTGTTATCATTCTTAATACTGTTAACATAGCTATGACATTTTAATGTCAGTGCTCTTAACCAGTGATTCCTCATAAGCCATTTTAGGTATCTTAATTTGATTTTTTAATTCATTAAATGTTCTGTTAAATACCTTAATTAGGGAACTTCAGCCACATTTTCTAAACAAAATTATGCTTCCTTCACTTGTTTTCTGAGCAATTTAGTTTTGTATTCCACCAAGGAGGTAAAAAAATACATTGCTTTTGTCTGACCAATCTAACTTTTTTACGTGTATTCAATTAATGGGAGCATCTCTTTTCAAACTATTGTCATACTAAAAGTGAAGCATGTTGAACTTCAACATTTTAGTATATGCATAATTTTCTCAACAAATAATGAATCATGAATTTTCAAAAAATCATCTTAACTTACTTTTGCTGTCTTTGAGGTGTCTATGTGTGATTCAGATGGGGAGAAGATCCTAGGGAGAGTTATAATATAATATCAAGTACTTTGCTACCAATGGCTATAAACAGTCTAAAATGTTATTTCTAGCAGCAAAATCATTCATTTCAATCATGTTTCTTGACATCATTAATTCATAAAATCCATGCTCATTTGGTGTACAACATACCCCAGAAGCCTGACTGAAGTTTGGGGAGTTAAAATCATCTAATATCATTAGAGCTTTCAAATTGCATTTCTCAGCCATGAAATTTAAATAACTGATTTGATAGTCCATGCTTATTTTAGGGCTACAATAACTACAAATATAAGGTCTCTGTATTAAAAAATCCTGGAATTTCTATAGCAAGTGATTGCACTTTGGTGTTTGCCAGCAATTATCTTGAACAAACTGGATCATGTACAGGTATTCTTACACTCAATTAGTTTTTGTACTTATTATAACCAGGTAAATGAGCACTGCTGTGACTCAATGATAACAATAACTAAAACCTGAGGATAATATGCCAAAAGCTATAATTCCATAATCTTATTGCTTAAGCTAAATGTGTTAGCATTGTAGATTTTTACTATATGTTGATAGGTTGATAGATTAGTACTAGGCTAACTGCCCTTGTGGGCCATTTTAAGCCTAGCCAATTAACTCATGGGAGAATCAAACCCTGTACTTTCCTATCTATAAGGCAAATATCTTGACCATTATGTCAACCTACCTCTGGTGAGCAATACTAGGCAGGATGCCCTAGTGGGCCATTGTAAGCCGAACCAGTTTCCATCAAAGATGAGAATCAGACCCTGTACTTTGTGTTTGTGAGGTAAATACTTTAACCATTATGTTACACCCTTCATTTTCTCCCATTTAAAGTTCTTTGACATGATGAGATTGTATTTGAAAAATACTTTATTAACTCAGAGAATTTATTACCTAACAATTTAATGCCAGAAAAATTCAGATGAAAATAATCCATATCAAATATTTCAATGTTTATAAAGAACTCATTGAAAGCTCTAAGCAAATATAGCTCCAAGTTTTGACAAAATTCACTTAATAAATTATTATGCAACAATGCTATTGCATTACTGAAACTTGGGTAGGAAACGAGTTCTGTAAAACAGAGATTCACTTTATAGACCTTGCACAGGTGAAATATGTTCTCAGTTCGTTGACACGTGATATAAAGGGGTAGTATACAGATCCCGTACACCAATATGAAGCATAACAGTACTTTTCTTTAACATTTTCTTCAGTGCATCATAAATATCACATTTGTGAACCACTAAGGGCAGAGACTTGACATTTTTCCTATTAATATTTTTCAAGGGTCTAAATGTTTTATTTATAATAGAGTTACCAATCACAAACAGCCTCTAGTTCCAGATGAGGTAAGTTAACACAAAAATCAATATTTTATAATGCAGAATTACTTCCAGTAGCTCTTCTGTTTAATTTGTATTGTTTTTGTAGCCATTTCTGGACTTGTATCTTAGCTACTACTCATATTCATAAATCTTTTTTCATTTCTAGTTATTTTGGCATATGTTGGCTTAAGTCCTATACCAGAAGAAGCAGTACAATGTGTTGTAGAAGAGTTGTGTTGTGTGCAAGCACTATTACTGCTGATATTACACTGTATGTCACTATCCATAAAACATACTTCTGTGTTTGATAAAGTTTGTGGCATATTTGCATTCCCAGAATTCACAAGGTACAACAGTAGTCCACCTTCTCATTTATATATGAGTCACACCGAAAGCTAATATCTTTAGCAGTGTGTTCTGTTGCTTTATCAGGACAGTCTCTCTATTATACTACTACTGTTTGATTCCACGTTTTCTAAAACAGTATGCTTAATGTAGTAATATGGTGACATTCATTCGGTTTGTCGACCTTTTGTGGTCAACATTTCTGAAATTGACTTATGGGTTACTCGACTAAAATGAGTAGACTCATATATATGTATATGGGATCCTGCCTCTTCAATGATGCTTCAGTTCATCAATTTAATTTTAGATGAAGATAATTGGTTGACAAGCATGTTGCACTGAATATGTGTTGGTCTGTTAGCAGTGAGCACATAACAGTGCAGGCATTGGAGGTTTGTGACTTCCTCACTGTTGTGTGATTGCCAAATTAGTATATTTAAGTTTGCAGGGTGTTAGGGATACAGGGGTGCCCCTTCCAAAAAAAAAAATTAAATAAGATTTAATTTCTGCAGCTGTATTAATTTTTGTTTGATGAGTTTTTTTCATCCAACCTATAATCATATATCTCTATCTCTATCTCTTCCATCTTGCTATACTATCTTCCTCATTGGGATCTACACTCTTCAGACAAACAGCTTCTAACTATTTATGAACCACCGAGGTCCAGTGGCCTCAGACTATACTCTTACTGTGTAGCCAAATCCTGGAACAACTTGACACTAACTATTAGACAAGTCCCTCACTACCAAACTTTCAAGTCCCTTCTTAAAGAATATCTTTCGAAATCTTGGATATGCTCAAGTTTGTCCACAACCTAGCTATTGTCTTGTCTTTCTTTAATATTTTTCAGCCTTATGAACTTCCTGTTCTTTTGAATATACACCTATTCCTGTCTTTATTGTCCATCATTATTTCTATAACCTTGAAACTTAGTCATTTCAACCTTTATACCATATTATTGTCTCATTATATCCTCTCCTTCCTCTAAATCAATCTATTCACTCTGCATCACCTTCAACTAGAATCTAAATTGTAGGCTTATTTCTTGCCAGGTAAATCCTGTATCCATCTATGTAATGTTTCATAACTGATATAACTTTTATCATATGTAATATCTCTCTGTTCATTGTCGTGTATGTAATTATTTCTCTGTCTGCTTTATGTGGAGCTTTTTTCCACATGCCTCCACTGAAAATGGGTAAATGCTACTCAGACTTACATAGTTACCAATAAAATATATATATATATATATATATATATATATATATATATATATATATATATATATATATATGTATTATATATGTACATATATATATATACATATATATATATATACATATATATATATATATATATATATATATATATATATATGTGTATTTTATATATATATATATATATATATATATATATATATATATATATATATATATATATATATATATATATATATATATATGTATACATATATATATATATATATATATGTATATGTATACGTATATATATATATATATATATATATATATATATTTATATATATATGTAAAAGTTTAAAAACACACAAGAAAACCAAATAACAAAAAAACAGTAAATGACTGGAGTCGAAAAAAAGCCAGAAGTCACAATTATATGATTAACGCGTTTCGTTCACTTAATCGTTAATCATATCATTTTGACTTCTGGCTTTTTTTCGACTCCAGTCATTTGCTGGTTTTTCGTTATTATATATATATATATATATATATATATATATATATATATATATATATATATATATATATATACATATATATATATATATATATATATAAATAAAGAGAGAGATTTATTTTGTGTGTGTGTGTGTGTGTGTGTGTGTGTGTGTGTGTGTGTGTGTGTATATATATATATATATATATATATATATATATATATATATATATATATATATATACATACTTACATATAAGGGTCTACTTGACATCAGCGAAATTGAAATTACTGAAACTGTACTACATTGAAACTTTACTCTACCGAAACTCACTACTATGAACTTCAAAACTGAATAAATTTAAACTCAAAAACAAACCTTTATGAACATTTTTGAAGGTAGGCAAGCCCACCTGCACCCTCCATGTAAGAGGCTGCACCCCCCATATCCCCAGCAAATTATACATACCGACTTTGAGATCGCACTACAGTGGAGAAAAGGGTAAATTTCTCGATCCTCACCATACCATGATCTCCATTCAGAAGCTCCGAGAGCTGTGTAAAATCCACAACCATTAATTCTTTAAAGGAAAAAAACACTGCAGCTGCTGTTGTCTAGGGTGTTGGAAGTGGTAATCGTTGTTCCTTGTAATAAGTAATAAGGTGGAATGAGGTTTCAATATAGTGCACTTTCAGTATTGTTGTCTTGGTGATTTCTATTTCAGTAATGTGAAATTTTGGTGATGACAGGTCAACCCATATATACATATATATGCAATCAGATCTCAGTTTTCTTAAAACTTAATATAAAAAATATATGTATCTGTGTAAAATACATCCTAAATAATGCATTCATTTTTAACAAGCATATAAACTATTTACATTTATTATAATAGCTTTTCTTTTCAACCTGTTGCCTTGCCTATTGGTCTTCCCAATTTTTGTTAACACAAGAGCAAGGAATTTCAAAAAATGTTAGAAAGTAGACCAAGAAAAAAGCTCCAAGTTAACAAAGGTACTTTTAAATGCAAAAGCTGCAATTTTTGTAAATACATATCAGAGGGACCAGAATTTGATACTGTAACCCAGAACAAGAGGTAGCATGTTCCAGGCATTTTCAGTTGTAAATCTACCTTTGTGGTATACATGGTAAAATGCTCCACCTGTTTTTCTTTTTATATTGGGAAGACCAATAGGCAACTTAAAAACAGGATGCATGAACATTATTATGCCATTAGAAAGAAAAATATGGACAATGCTCTTTATAAGCACACTTTAAACTGTGTGGGTAACAATGACAGTGTTAAGTTTCTTTACTTATAGATCATGTTCCAGTGGATTTTAATGGAGACAGAGATGGGGAACTAGATTTTAAAGAGTTCAAATAGCAGGTTCTTTGGGATGCATGCAGGGAACCAGGGCTTAACAATGGTGTCAATTATAAAGCTATGTTGAAAAGAAAAGCCTATTATAATAAATGGAAATAGTTTATATGCTTGTTAAAAATGAATGCATTATTTAGGATGTATTTTACACACATATATATTTTTTTATATTAAGTTTTAAGAAAACTGAGATCTGATTGGTTTGATGTGTACTGATGATGCTATAAAAATGGGAGTATTTGTTCTGATGAAGGCCTAATTTTGGGGCTGAAAGTGCGAAACCAGTGGATTAAAGTCTTTTTTGTGTGACACAGTGCTTCACTGCTACTTGTGGTTTTCCTTTTAATTAGGAAATCTATTATGTTTAACAAAAGAATAATGATTTATGCATTTCAATCATTTGCTTCAAGGCAGGAAATGTGTATCAGCTAAGCCACGAGTGAACTACTGGTAAATATATAATTCCGTACCACAATGAATCAAAGAAAGTACATTGAAAAGGTACACAGCAGAAAGCTTGTATTCATAATGAACACATTATATGTAATGACATCTGTCATGTTATTTTGAGGCATGCTATGAAGAATTACAACTGAAAAGAAAAAAAATGCTTTCTGCACTCAAATGTTAATAATCATTTGGCATGTTCAGTATCAGTCATATAATCGTGTTTTATGTTTTTAGAATTCTAGGCAATAAGATACATTGCTGAGAGAGACAGAGATAAAAAATGGTTGCATTCTGAGGTAGCTAAAATACAAAACAAGAGTGGAATGAAAGAGTAAAATTAAGTTTTGTGCCAGCTGTTTGTCCCTTTTTTGATTCAGCAAGTTCCAGAAAGAACAATGTATTTTACTCTGTGTTTATGAAGCAACTACAGGTTTTAGTCATCAGGTTGAAGTGCACTTCTTTTGTTACATTCCCAGGTAACTAGCCATGTCCTTGCAACACCTGGTCATTGGTCATTGCTAGCCTGTACGAGTGTTCTATCACAGACCTCAGTACCTTGCTGTGTGGTTATTAAATCATGATATAACATAGTTAATTACTGCAATTATCAGCTGATGCATCCAAGCCGTATAGTATAGAAAATGTTGGCACATATCATTGCCTGCCTTGGCAG
The DNA here is from genome assembly GCF_019279795.1 of Protopterus annectens. Classification (NCBI taxonomy): domain Eukaryota; kingdom Metazoa; phylum Chordata; order Ceratodontiformes; family Protopteridae; genus Protopterus; species Protopterus annectens. The sequence continues at coordinate 1,191,774,981 of NC_056744.1, forward strand.
CTGTATAGGTTGATCTCTTAACAGAAAACGTCTATTAATAGCATGTTTCTGGCAAGCAAGCATGACATTTTACATATGTCCATTCATTTATTTCTGCTTATTAAATATATATTCACGCTCATCCTTCAGCAAACAATGCATTTTGCAAATGGTAGGATAACTTCTAAATATCCTTTTACTTCAAACTACAACTGTACAGGTACACCATGCTAGCTAACAGAAAGAGGTACTTTAACACATCCTCATCTGTTAATTCAGAGACTGATACAAAATATGACATGTTGCATGTGATAAAATGCAGAAGATGTACTGAAAGATACATTATTTCTGGCAGTGGTACTGGAACAGCCTGTGGTGAGCTTCATAAGCTGAGATGCCATTACTGTTTGCAAATTAATAATGCTCAGCATTTTACCGATATATTGTTTTGTCCACACTAACTATTGCAGTGGAAAAACTTTATACTACAGTACTTTACTGTGTTGGACTAAAATTAGTAAAGTTTTTAAAATTATACCAGGAAATAATATTCTTTACTTCCCTCCCACTGTAAGAAGTATATGCTGTTTAAATCTACTGTTTTTCTCCTGAGTATCAATCTCCACAACTAACATGAAGAGATCTTCATCTATCATTCTGTCTGGGTCCATTTTAGTTGTCTCTGCTTATATTCTTCATTCTCAGTTTAGGACAACCAAAGCATAAGTTGTCCTTGTTTAAGTATGCTTGCTCAGTAATCAAAATTCCAGACACATTCAGAAAAACAAAGACCAAATTCATTCTTGATCAAAATCTGTTTTTGTTTAAATCTTTCATCAGTCAGCAGTACACATTACCTTCCTTAACACTTGGGTTTTGTAAAGCAATCAATGGGTCAGGCTTTTTCATCCACATTAATTAGCTGCTTGCTGATGTGGAATCAGATATTGCTGCACTGATCCCAATGTTCCTCTCTATACTTTGACAAAGTTAAATGACTGCCGAAATTTTAACAATACTTCTGTAATCAATTATTTACTTTGCTAATATATTGCTTGTATTAATTAAGTGACTAAAGATGCAGGACACACAGTTCTGAAAAGAAAAAAAGACTGAATTAAACTATAACTGTTAAAAGACTTTATATTGTTTGATTTGGAATTTGTTTTGTTATAAGTTCTTTGTGTCTGAAGAATTAAGAGAATTATTTTCTTCATTCTAGTTAACAAGGAACTAGATGTGTGAGTGTGTGTGTGTGTGTGTGTGTGTGTGTGTGTGTGTGTGTGTGTGTGTGTGTGTGTGTGAAGAAATACAGCTACAGTGTACAAAGGGAGCAGCTGCCTCAGGTGCAAAGTCAGATCAGCAGATGTCAACCAGCTAGCAATGCAGTTCCAGTAATCATTTCAGTACCAGCATTTCTGATCGTGCCCTTGTTTAGCTTTGTCTTCTTCAATTAGGAATGAAGAACTTGCTTCAGTGCATCAGATGTTGTATAAGTTGTAGCAGGCCACTTGTTACTCATTTTAAAAGAGTTGAGGTGTGCAGAGGTTTAGAGAAGCTGGTGCTTTTCAGAACAGAGGTAGGGAGCACCAAAAGATCATAGATTGGAATGTTTTTTCCTCCTCAACTAAGAGGGCACCAGATAGGAGAGCAACAGATAATGCTAGATGTGCCAGTTGTGTGTGTGTGTGTGTGTGTGTGTCTGTCTGTCTACGTGTGTGTGTGTGTGTGTGTGTGTGTGTGTGTGTGTGTGTGTGTGTGTGTGTGTGTGTGTGTGTGTGTGTGTGTGTGTGTTTCAATATGTGAAAATGTTAGATAATTAACCTTTCCTTTTGTTGGTTTAATGTCAAATGTGCAGTATATTGATTGCACAAATGTTCATCTGTGTTAAATCTAAACATTTATGCAATGGGTATACTTTGGATAGGTTATAAAGATTGTAATGTGTTTTGCTTTGCTTTGTTTATTGACAAGAGTATGGCAATTGCTCTGTTTTATTTTCACTGCAGGGCAAATTAAGAAAGGTTGCCATGGGGTATATACCTCACAGTTACCTTTCATATTCAGAGGCAGCCCTACCATGGTGCTTCAGCACAAAGACATACAACACCATGATGGGCTGTCTCTGCAGATAAGCTAAATGTTAATGAGCATTTCAGTGGAAAGGAATACACTCATTTGCCATGTGACCTCCCTTGGAAATGCTTGTGATAAGGATTTTACACAGTCAGATGATTCAGAGAATCTCTTAACTGCATAAATTAATACAGCTACCCACCGCCACTAGCATTAATGAACATAACCAAAAGCTCATATTCATCCATCATGGTAGATGTTAGTTCTGAGAAGTTTAGCAGACAGCAGTAGTGTAGCTAGGGTGGTGCGAGAAGGCAACTGCTCAAGGTGCAAAGTGTTGGGAGGCACAACCAGCTGGTACCAGTCTTTTGTTAATGTAATACCGGATTTTAAAAGTCAGTGTTGCATTTGCAATCAAACCTGAGTGCTGTAATGCTCCGTGTGTGGTCTAAACTGTAGCAACTGCTTGCGACATTGTAGCAAGTAGCTTGCTATAATTTAAAAGTAAAAAAAAAAAATTTCTGTTTTAACTAAAATTTGAATGCTGTGGCACTCAGAGCAGACATGCTGTAAACTGTGGCAACTGCTACATTTTAATTTTTTTTTTTTTTAACTAAAACATTGTAGCACTCCATGCAGGCAGAGTTTAAACTCTATCAACTGTTTGCTAAATGTATTTTATTTAGTTGTCATTTGTTAACTGGGTTAGTCCAGCTGAGCCAAAGGCACATTTTCAGTGGAGACATGAGGAGAAAAGCTCCAAAAAAAAAAAAAACAAGATGCATGCATACATTCAAAAAACAAGAAAATGACATAGTGATACCATACATTCAAAAAAGCAAGAACATTACATAGTTATATCATTGCACAAATTTACAGTAACATAAGTTACATGTAAAGTATATACAAGATAAAATGCTGAGTGAACAGCAGATGAAAGTTTAGAGAAAAATCAGACATAGGTTCACACTAGTATTTCATACTATTACAGAAAACAGAGCTAGATTGGTAATAAAAACATGATAGTGTTGCTATTTACAAAGAGTATAGGTAGTAAAAGGCTCTAAGACTTAGAGCAAAGAGAGGTACAGAGAGGTGGGGGGGGGGGGATTAAGTAGGGTCCTGGCAAAGGCAGGAGCTAGTATTAAGAAGGTAGTTTTTAAGTTTTGTTTTGAAGTGGTATTGATTGATGGTTTGAATATTTGGTGTGAGGTTGTTCCTGGCTTGGGATGCTGTGCTTTTATAAAGAAGTCTGCCATTGTTTTTGTTGGTTTTATAAATATTAAGAAGGTGTTGATCAGAGATGCATAGCGTTCGAGAGGGGATGAAGAGGGATATGAGAGAGGAGAGCAAGCTGCTTGCTACATTTTAAAAAGTAGAATATTTTTAACTAAAGTAGTAGTAGTGGAGCACTCTATGCAGGCAGTGTTGAGGGAGTGTTGGGGCAGAAATGGGACATGAATGGTGGGGCAGGAGGGTTGAGAGCATGTAATGCATCTAGCCACCTGGTTGGTGTGACAATAGGAGGAATGTCCTTTTTTTTAGCTCCTTAGTGGAAGAACTGGTGGGGGAGTCATAGATTTAATTGCAATAAGCCATTTGGTTACAATGTATGGATCAGCTTATTACAGTTAAGTGTTTTTTTTTTGTTTTGTTTTTAATCTCTCACTTGAAGAGCAGAGGGGGTTGGATGCTAGTTCACTGTACCAGTCCAGGTTGCTGGTTGAACCAGTTATGCTTCTGACAGACAGGTATTGTTGGACTGCGTGTGGATGTGTGCAAGTGTGGGTATGCATGTGTGAGTGCATGGGAGCTCACACTAGGGGGTAAATTGCAAAACAGTGTGTGTGTGTGTGTGTGTGTGTGTGTGTGTGTGTGTGTGTGTGTGTGTGTGTGTGTGTGTGTGTGTGTGTGTGTCTGCACATGTGGTTTGGGGGTGTCTCATAACTACACACTCCTGAACACTAATGGAGCAAATGTTGCAACATTGGGGAGACCACTAGACACCAGGGATAACTCTAAAAACTTGAGTTGTAGAAACCACTAAAGGTCAACACTAAAGTCATGGGTTGGGGTGGACACCATAGCTCTCAATTGTCCAGATTTTCATAGAATGTACAGAATTTTTTGCTCAAAATTTTGGTCTGTTTCTCATAAAATTGTAGCTTACTGACAAATCATGTGTGTGGGTATATGTTTGTGACAGAGCCAAGGAGTGGGAGTCCCTGTGCCACTGTGATACATGGGCTGCCAGTTTTAACTGTTGCAGGAAAGTGCTAATCTGCACTCCTGTTAGTTAATCACAGTTAGAAGAAAACAGGCAAGTTTTCCTCACTGTGACTGACATGTCTCTGCATCACAAAACACCACATTGTAGAACAGGGGCCTTTTTACCAGAACTCTTAATACAAGCCCTGGAGCTCTTTTGGAATCCCATAGTGAATCTTTTGTTGAATCCACAAGCAGTTATTGTAATATATAGAGAGATCTCTCCCTTGCTCAAATTGTTGCATTCGTGGAGTTGGTCTATTATATGATATTTGGGGGGCTTGCCCCTCAATGTGAAGTGGTGCAATGGGGTTTGATCCCCTGCAAAAGACATTTTCATTTTTTATTTTAGTGGTGTGATTTTGTATGTGATTTTATTTTTATCAGTATTTGGTGTGCTCAATGTTTGTAATTAGTAGTGGTATTTTCTATCTTTGTTTATACAACCATATATTTTTACACACACACACACACACACACACACACACATCTCCCTTTCTCGCTCTGTCTCTCTAGATATATATGGGTACTTTTCACTCTATCTCGCCGTCAGTTCATCAAAAGAGAGATGTGCTTGGGAAATTCATCAAGAGCACTCATTAGCAAGATGAAGATGTGTGTGTTAGGTAAGTGTGTGTTAGGTAAGTGTGTGTTAGGTAAGTGTGGGTAAGGTAAGTGTGTGTTAGGTAAGTGTGTGTTAGGTAAGTGTGGGTAAGGTAAGTGTGTGTTTGGTAAGTGTGGGTTAGGCCTTTAATACCAAACCCTTCAGGTAAATCAAAAGTGTTTGCATTGAGATAGAAGTGCATGTACAAGTGTTTGTATGTTAGTGTTAGAGCAATGGGGGGGGGGGGGTCAGACCATGGTTATGGTTAGTTTTAGAACAAATGAGTATGATGGTGTGGGCTTAAGATGCAGTTATAATTGAATATTCTCCATGCACCACATTAACCTGTACACATTATTCTTTACAAATCAAGCTTGCAGTAATCATGAGGAATGAGAGGAAGAGCTGCAGTTCTATTTTGCTGGATAAGGTATTAAGAGAACACTGCATCAGTATCTGGGTGTAATCACTTCTAGTTTCTGTTGTTGCATTTTCCCTGTTTTTTCTAGTGCAACATTAAAAAAATATTCTAAATGACATAAATGCATATTTTCCAATAATATATGCATAAAATTTCTAATGGACAGTGGTCTCATCTTCGATAACTACATTGCCACAACAGTCAAGAAATCCTTCTATGTGGCACACCTCATCACTAAGAGCTTTTCATCCAGAAAAAATGAGGTCATTGTCCCACTGTACTCAGCCCTCATAAACCCATTATAGAATACAACGCCCTGTTTGGTATGTACCTCATAAGACATCTGCAACAGCTGGAAAGGCCACAGAAATACCTCACTAAAAGAATCACAGGCCTAAAGCAGATGCCCTATGCTGACCATCTAAAAAAACTACACCTATACTCTGCCACATATCGTCTACTCAGAGGCGATCTCTGCTTAATATACAAGGCCATGTCAAACCCAGAGCTGTTGGACATGCTACAC